>NW_016219250.1:0-1556 GCF_001687245.7 Rhagoletis zephyria | reverse complement strand
AAAACAAGAATTTATTTGAAAATGTCACTTTAAATAAGTTTTATTTTTTTGTGAATAAGGCCATAAGTTTATGGAAAAAAATTGTTTTTTACCTACAAGCTCTGGAAAAATTTATTATTGAACATTTTAACTTTATTGAAATGTTTGTAACTTTATGGTGAAGCGCTAATTTTGGTAATATTTCAAAAAAAAAAAAATACAAATCAAATATACTACATCCAAACCACGTAATTTTTTATTTTGTTATGGAATATTGTTTATTGAATTTTTTTTACAAAATATTTTTTTTTATAAATATTTTATTTTTATGTAAGTTATTGTAAAAATTTTTAATTATTGGCTATTTCCAATAAATTGTATCAACTCAACAAAATTTAATTTTTAAAAAATTTTTGTGCATATTACTCATAAAGCAAAATTTATATCTTCTAATAGAATTTTATTTATTTATTATTTATTACAAATTTTAATTTTTTGACAATTTCTCATAAATGTAAATGTGTGAGATTCTTAAAGAATTGTAATTCTTTTTTATTGCGTTTAATAATTTTAATAAATATTTGGCACTACATTTTATGAAAATTTTACAAAAAAAAAATTTAAAATTTTTGGNTTGTTAAAACATACATATATTCTAGTAACATGTTCTATGTTGAATTTTGTATAAATTTTCGCACAGAAGTTTAAAGTTTCAACTTTTTAAAACATTTGTCCGCATACTACTCACAAATGGAAATGTATATCTTCTTAAAGAAATGGCAAATTTCCAATAAATGTGTGAAATTTTTAAAGAATTTTAACTTTTTTATTACGTCTAATTTTTTATCAAATATCCGGCATTTTATACATCCATACATTTCTTTAACTCTGAACGTAAAAATGTATTATTAAAATATTAAATTATAAGAAAAAAATTAAAAATTTAATTTTAGCTCCTTATGAGATTTTAATTCATACCACTTTTTGATAAACTTTTCATCTTCTTATAGTATTTTTTGTGCATTTTATGCAAATGTTATGAAAAAATTTTTAATTTTTGAGAAATTTCCAATTTTAAATTATTGAGAAATTTCCAATTTTTTCGTGAAATTTTTGAAGAAATTTGATTTTGTTTAAATTTTTTTTTGTTACAATTTTTAGAATCTGAAACATTAATGAATTATTTTTAATTTAAGATTTTTTTAATACATTTGGGAACGTTAAGTTTTCTCCATTATAGTATATCTAAATCATTAATTACTTACTGAGTTTACAATACTTTAAAATAGATAATTTAACGGCCCTAAAGTATTTTTTAATATAGATTTAAAGAGCTTTATAAGGAGACATTTTTCTATAGGGATTATCCAAATATCGCGCCTCATGTCCCACCTAATCTACTTTCGTATTGCATTGTCATCGGGTTTTGAACTAAGTTTGAAGTTTTAAGTCTCTACCGCAACGGGAAGTTGGTTAAAAATTGATAGCAAGATTTGATTCCATCCAGATGAAACTTAACAAAAGCTTGTACAAAACAAATCCACAGCGAAGTTCATTCAAATGGAAAGCAATTAGTA
>NW_016219249.1:0-1556 GCF_001687245.7 Rhagoletis zephyria | reverse complement strand
TTTTTTTTTTTTAATCACTTACATTTATAAGGGTATATTTTTCTGCGGTCGCTTTTCAAGGGAGGTTTTCGCCGATTTGTTCACTTTTCGGAGGGGGTTTGCCTACAGCCCTCATCAGCGGCTGGCTAGATTCCCTCGATGAACAAAAAAAAAGTAAAATCTCAAAAAATTTTCGTTGCGGGCACCACCGTTTAACGCGCGCGGACGAAGTTTTTCCAGGTATGGCGCTTTGCTTATTCTTCCACGTCTCGGGAAATTTACAAAAGAAGCATGCAAATGTTGCGGATGCAGAATTCCAAGACAGGAAACTTATTATTCTACATTCAAAGAGGCATTTAAGTTTCGCCGTGCGGATAATAAAGTAAAGACATTGGTATTTACAAAATTGGCGGTAATATGGAATATTAAGTGGATGACTCCGGGATAATTTTTCATCCAACACGTCCTCGCAGCTCAGCATCCAACAGAAAAAGGAAGTTATGAACTTAGATGCAAGACGGCTTAAGCTACCCGCCGACGTTTTTGACAATAGTTGTCAAAAGTTGGTGAAACTATTTGCTGAGAGCGGAGTAATCAAAGTTGCATGCGAAAGTTGCTTTGCTGCTTGTGCAAACCTAGACGTGTCGGTTGGAAAAGGTTTGATAGGATTAAAAAGTAATACTATGGTATTGTTGGTGATCGTTACAAAGTGAGTCATGGATACTTGTAGTGGAACGAAATTTCGACGTCGAGAGGGTCTTACCACCCGTCAACACTATAAAATCAAACATAAAGAAGAAAATTTTGCACAGAAGTTCTGAAAAGTCTTGAAAGTGAGTGACGGATACTTGTAATTGAATGAAATTTCAACGTCAAAAGGGTCTTACCACCTGCGAACACTATAAAATGAAACATAAAGCCGAAAATTTTGCACAAGAGTTCTGAAAAGTCTTGAAAGTGAGTTACGGATACTTGTAGTTGAACGAAATTTCGACGTCAAACGGGTCTTTTTACCCGCCAATACTATAAAATCAAACAGAAAGTGGAAAATTTTGCACAAAGTTTCTGAAAAGTCTTGAAAGTGATTCATGGATACTTGTAGTTGAACGAAATTTCGACGTCAAAAGGGTCTTAAGACCCGCCAACACTTATATGAAATTTCAACGTCAAAAGGGTCTTACCACCTGCCAACACTATAAAATCAAACATAAAGCCAAAAATTTTGCACAAAAGTTCTGAAAAGTCTTGAAAGTGAGTTACGGATACTTGTAGTTGAACGAAATTTCGACTTCAAACGGGTCTTATTACCCGCCAATACTATAAAATCAAACAGAAAGCCGAAAATTTTGCACAAAATTTCTGAAAAGTCTTGAAAGTGAGTCATGGAGCCTAGTAGTGGAAAGAAATTTCTGTGGAAAAGGGTTTCACCACCCGACAACTCTAGAAAATCAAACAGAAATCCGAAAGTTTTGCACAAATGTTATGAAAAGTCTTGAANGTTTCTGTGGAAAAGGGTTTCACCACACGCCAACTCTAGAAAATCAAACAGAAATCCGAAAGTTTTGCACAAATGTTAT
>NW_016219248.1:0-1556 GCF_001687245.7 Rhagoletis zephyria | reverse complement strand
GTAGTGTCAAAAAAAGTAAATAGCCCATCGGGGGGCGTGGCAAAAAAAATAAAAATTTTTTTTGGGATCGCCTTTAATCCTAGGGTGGACTGGAAAAACTTTTTTTTGTATGGGGACCGATCCGCACTAATGTACATACATATATATATATATGTCGTCTGTATAGGAAGCAAATTTATGTACCTAAAATACCTACCTTGTAGCAATGCGGACCCACCCTAGGTTACTCCATACTGTCCAATACCAGTATTAGCCCCTCATAATTCCCCTGCCAATGGTTTCAACTGTCATTGTTAACATTGGCGTGTCATTGGAAAATGACCCCTGCAACAACTCACCGTAAGATGTCCTATTGCGGTTAATTGTTCTTTATTATCTGGTTTTAGACTAATCCAATTACATTCTAATTTGAATTCGATTTCGTTGTGTACTTCACGGATGCTTTTTCGTGATTGAGAAAAACCGAAAAATAAAAGTTTAAAATTATATGCTCCGTCTATGTGAATGTGTTTTCAAATGTCCACTTTGAGCGATTTCTAGAGATTACCATTCTGTATGTACATATGTATAAATCTGTGAGAGTTTAACTTTTTGTCTCTATCCCTAAGTTCCTAGAGGCCTGGTCGCAAGTAACATTTTTGATGCGAACAAATGTCCAATTCTAACCGATCAAATTTTACCCGGCGAGGTACTGGTGCTTTTCGGAAAATTGTCGCGCCTTTTTGCTACAGGGTACATATAAACATACATACATTTGTAGATATGGATATTGATGTACATACATACATATCAAGCGAACGTAATACGAAAAGTACTTACGCAAATATTATTCATGATATGAACAAATAAAGGCGAGTGCAGNAAAGTGTCAATATATATACATAAATATACATACATAAATACACATGCACATTTGTACGGAGCAGGAACAATAATTCACTAGTCACCCATTTGAATGCTAAAATTTACTAATTACGAGATTTTCTAGCTTCTGAGTATGCAGTTTTATAACCCATTCAATTTTAGCATAACAATGTGCAAGTTTGAAGTTGCTAAAAAAATCGCGTTGATTTTCGGCATTTTTTTTTTTTTGCAGACGGTGTTATTTTCTTTCTTACAAAAAAAAATTATCGACCATATTTTGTATGGAAGAAATTGAGCGAACAAAAAGTTCGCTGTAGCAATACTTTTGTTCGTCACGGTTTGTATGTCGATAGTTTTAGTTATGCACATCGGCAATGTCGGCCAATTTAGTTTTATTTTTAGCACATTGTCTTCTGCGAATAACTGAAGCACCAAAAAAGGAAACACAGATATAGCTTAGAGAGCTGAAAGGAAGACAATGGAGGAGGTGTAACGATTTCAGAGCAGAAAAAAATACCTTTGCTAAGCAGCTGACACGCCCTATCATTACGAAGACTGCTACTATCTATCCTCCTGATTGCTCCAGGAATATATATAAACTTTAGATAAGGTAAGCTTGGCTAAAATCCTAGTGAATCCCTCACACACACATTTGTAGATCGCAACCGGTTTTGACAAGAGCTTGTATTTAT
>NW_016219247.1:0-1556 GCF_001687245.7 Rhagoletis zephyria | reverse complement strand
CAGATCCGAGGCGTCCTCGATGAGGGCGCCCTTGAAGGCGTCCAGGGCGGCGTAGAGGTCGTTCATCTTGGCGCGCACCTTCACCAGCATTTGGTAGTGAGTCAGCTGAGAAGAAAATGGCACATTTGAAGATTCTGGATTCTCCTTCTCGGGATTCTTCTTATCGTCACTCGGCTGATCAACCTTCATTTCACTAGTAAACATCCTTTTTGTTTAGAGTTCTTTGCGAGTTTAAGTTGAAAAAGAAGGCGGCTGTTGTTTGGGCAAAGAATGTAAGCGAATTCTTGGAAAGAATCTAGTGGAGAAAAACAAAGTAATTACTGGGGAATTAATTTAGCATGGATAATTGAAAAAGGAAGGCTGGAAAAGACAAAAACAGAGCCTCGGCTCTTTCTGATCGGTAATCAAGAGAAAAAAGAGTAAAAGAATGCAGAAAAGAGGAGGCGGAAAAGACCAATTCTTTTTTAAGACTTGAAAGACGCAAGACTGCCACTTTTGATCTAACTACTGATTCTAATTACCTCTAATGGCGGTGACTGACAAGACTGAGAAGACTGAGGCAGAGAGACTTGAAAAGAAGAAGAGACTAAAACTTTAAGAAGACGCTTACGTCGGTGAAAGTGCAAGAGAAAAAGAGACGTAAGCAAACGTTGCACTCAGCTTCTTCTTTTCTCAGCCTATTGCCACGACTGATTCGATTTTAATTAGTTCGATTGCCGTTGCTGCTGCTGTTTTTGTCTTTCAAGCTCGCCCAAATTCGAAGCAAATTAAATTGCTGCTGCTGACGTGGAGAAAGACACAGAGAGAAAGAGAGCAAGATCTAAACTTCAATGTCAGTGATTTGCTTTTGGCGTGCCCAGTGGCTTTGTTTTAGTTATTTTTTCTGCTGCCCCAAAACATGTTTGTTTCAGTGCAATGCTTTTTTCTGCTGCCTGCTTGTCTACGTCTGTCTCTGTGTTTGTCTCCCGTCGACACTCATTTGCCGATTGCACTTTGCTGCTGCCTCTGCTTTCTAAATGCTGTCAGCTTTCTTCTTTTTTTGGCGAGAAAAAAGGTCTGAGTAAAGCCAGTTAGCAGAGGCCGATTAGTGTGAGCAGACCAAACAGCAAAACAGCAACGGAAATAGTAGTGGGCGAGGAGTGAAAGCAGAAACAGAAAAAGAGAAAGTTAATTTGACTATTAGACTACTGCTGCTGCCTGTAAGCAGGTTTGGCAGCAATGGCGGCGGTGGTTGCCGGGAATGGAGCTGCTAGCAAACAACCAGACAACTTTTTTTCTTTTTGCATTTTGTCAGTTGTTGTTTTCATTGTCGTTGTCCTCGTTGACGTCAACGTCGTCTCATCAGCTTTCATGAGCTAGTAGTGCAAAAAGAAGAAACTTGATTAGGCGTCCCCTTTTTAATTGCCACCGTTGATGTGTGTCTGTGTTTGTCTGGCAGTTTAGCATCACTACCAGCACCAACAGCACCAGCACATCAGTTAGCAGTGAATGACAATGCAATTTTGTGAGACTGCTAGCAGACACAGGGGCAATGCTGATGTGATTGCAGATGCAGC
>NW_016219246.1:0-1556 GCF_001687245.7 Rhagoletis zephyria | reverse complement strand
GATAGGGAGATGTTGGTAGAGCCTTAGCCGATATTCCTCATAAAGTTCATATTGCTGCGAGTTCGGCTGCGAGAGATGCAACAACGTGTAGCCTGTCTATGAGACCAGTATCCAATGGAAAAGTATCGACCTGAACATCCAATGACAGAGAACACGATAAGCTAAAGTTGCAGCCCGTACATCGATTACGAATACAAGTACAAAACTAAAACGAGTACGAACACGTGGACGAAGACGAAGATGATTATGAAGACGAATACGAATACGCAGATATAACAAACACCATGAAGACAAACATGAAGCGGGGACATAAAGCGAACACGAATACAAATACCAAAAACGAACATAAAGAGGAAGACGAAGATTAATAGGAACACAAAGGCGAATACGAACAAGAATAGAAACATGAAGATGGATACGGTTACGAATGCAAAAGCGACAACGAGCCGGAAAAGGACGACGACGACGAATACCAATTCGGCAACGAATACGAAGAGGAACACGAAACGAATACGAAGATTAACGCGAAGAAGAATTGGACAAAGACGAATACGATGTCGAAAGCAAAGACTTAAGCCGTATATCTACAAAGACGAATAAGAAAATGAAAACGAAGGCTTCTAAGATAAAGGCGAGCATGAATACTACTTTTAAGACAGAGACGAACACAAAGCCGAATTCGAAGGCAAATGTGAACAATGATAAATACGTACCCGAAGACGAAGACGAAAATTAACTCGAAAACGGACATGAATACGGAGAAACACGAGGACGACGATATGTACTTAGTTAAGAAAATGAAGACAAATACGAGTATGAAAACGAACTCGAAGACACAACAACAAAAAAGTTTAATTCATAGAATAGGAGAAAGACGAATGCGAATTCTGGAAAAGACTTGGAATTTGGTAAAGACGAGTACACAGATAAATAAATGGGGGAATACGGATATGAAAACAATTACGGAGACGACTTTTAATGCATCCGTAGTGTGACTCAGGTGCACTGGACGTGCTTTTAGTTGTCATCCCCGGAATATACAATTTCCCAAATTGCCTGCAGGTCCAAATAGGATTAACAAAAATTAATATTATTTTGATGACTGTTTGGTCAACTTTTACATTAGAGTCATCTGATGAGTCGTGAGCCCACATCGGCGCCGATGAACTCGTTTTTTCGGCTTATTATGATGTACACATTTACAATTTAGGAAACACTTCGAGTTCTCAGAAAATTTCCGAAATTTACTTGCTACTTTTATGCTAATTTGAATGTCTAGCAGCTTTTTTAGACTATAATTTTGGATCACTATTTCTGTTACGCCCTACTTTGAACTTAGTGCATTTAGACGTGGGAAGCAAAACACCATTCCGCTGCCTACTTCGAGCGGAACATGACAAGCAGAGGCAGTTTAACCCGATTTCGAAAGTTTTTAATACTTATCTTATATATTTTGTTAGATTAACAAGGCGATTCTGGCGACCATCTTTCTTTACCGCAGTATTTGAAAATACGAGACTCTTTCGTAATAAAATTATCAATTCCGGCAACTATCT
>NW_016219244.1:0-1556 GCF_001687245.7 Rhagoletis zephyria | reverse complement strand
TCTTTTTGCTGGAAAGAGTAGCTTTGATATACGCACGTACCTACATATACATAGATAATTGTTATTTTGTGCTTAGACACTTTCCAACCTATNTTCGAAATATCTCGACCTTGGCACCACCTAGGAAGACCATTTTATGCAAACATGATTCTACTTACATAGCCAGTATATATTTTAAAAAGCAGACAAATCGGCCCGTAAATACGTTAGATATAAAACTTTTATTTTTTTTTGTCGTGGTGGACCTTCCGCTGGAAACACCCATATACGATTATATGTACATACGTACGTACTTTGATATATATCAGCAAACTATTAATCAAAATCAATATTAGCGAGCTTTTCTTTTTGCTGGAAAGAGTAGCTTTGATATACGCACGTACCTACATATACATAGATAATTGTTATTTTGTGCTTAGACACTTTCCAACCTATTTGTACATATATATATAGATACGATCGCAAGGCGCAGATGCACTGTGAAACCCAGCAGTAAATTCGTAAAGTTAGGTCTACACATACATTTTTTTACCTTTTTGAGTGTTTTCCTTCGTGGGTGGCGCGTTTCATCCCTTGTGTGTTATCAATAATCTTTACTAAAAAAATCAAAAAAATGTCGGTTAACTGGNTTCAAAAATCGCAATTCACTTATTCGCGTTATTATTAATTCAAAATATAAATTGAAAAAAGGTCACAAATTCAACGATTTAATGTAACCGCAGAGATATACATATAATTTTTAATAAGCAAAACAATCAGAGCAGTCACTAGGGATGTGTGTATCGAATCGGCAAAGCAGTCTTAAAGGCCCCTACACACGATACAGCTGTTTGGCTAAAAGGGATTTAGCCATCCTGGGCCGCCATGCACTTGTGCAGTCATTAAAAAACGTCTCGAAGGTCCGACAAGGATCGAATCGCGGAGGCGAGTAGGGATCTCGCCTTTTCCTTTTGATAGCGCGCCGACTCGATGCCTCGGTTTGTATGTCGGAAGCCAACACTTCGTTTACGAGATGGAGCTCGGGCGATCCGTACGGAACGTCGCTGTGCTGATGTGTTCCGGTCTTGTGTCGACCGCTGTGGCGTACGACTCTTTTTCGTGTTTAATGGGGTTCGGCTTCTGCTAGCACGCCGTGATTTGCGGTTCAGTTGGGTACGGCTCTTGCTCTCCTGCCGCGGGGTGCGGCTTCGACTCGTCCGTCGCGGAGTCTGGTATATGCTTCCGCACCGCGGGGAGCGGCTTCTGCTTACTCGCCGCGGGGTGCGGCTTTTGCTCAGGCGCAGCAAGGAGCGGCTTCTACTTTCGCGCCGGTGTCGGGAACGAGAGTGCGAAGATCGGGCATGGGAATGCCTAATGTTACGCGAGGTGGCCTGGTCGTAATCACGAGGTCTGGCTTGTGTAGCTCGGGTCTGTCGATAACTGGGCCGACCTTCCTCGACGTGCAGCATGGTGTANCGGCTTTTGCTCAGGCGCCGCAAGGAGCGGCTTCTACTTTCGCGCCGGTGTCGGGAACGAGAGTGCGAAGATCGGGCATGGGAATGCCTAATGTTACGCGA
>NW_016219243.1:0-1556 GCF_001687245.7 Rhagoletis zephyria | reverse complement strand
CATAATACTATTTCACATACTTGTGAAATAGCATCAACCCATAATGCAAATGTGGGAACTAACTGACGAACTTATTCACAGACAACAATTATGCAACAGGTACGCCGCTGCTGGACATTGGCTATAAAGGGAAGCAGTGGACACAAAGCAGGCAGTCGAGTTCGGGACGGTAACGCTACGGTTTAGATTAAGAATTCTAATTGTAATTAAGTAAATAGAATAAACTGTGTTAGATTCCAAAATTTGTGTTGTAGATTTTGTAACTCGTAGTTAGAACTATTGGGCGCGTTGGCCCAACTAACTTATTTTTTTGAGTGTTAAAAGGTGACACTCATTAACTGGCATGACATAGTTATTGCCAACTGTGGATTTGATGAACACAAAATCCTATTATATAAACAGTTTTGAATCGACTATCTTTAAGAGGACTGAAACTGAACTTAGATAAAACTAAATTTGGATTCCGGGAGATTGACTATCTCGGGTATGAGGTGTCACAGTCGGGAATTCGACCAAATGGTTCTCACATCCGAAGTATCCTTAACTTTCCAGTGCCAGTTAATCAAAAGCAATTACAATCTTGCATTGGTTTGTTTTCCTATTTTCGACGTTTCGTTCCGTCATTTTCCCAGATTGCTAAGCCGTTACAAAATTTGTTGAAGCGGAATTCTAACTTTGACTTTGATGAAAAGTGTCTCGATGCTTTTAGCGAATTAAAAGCCCGATTGACAGACGGACCAGTCCTTGCGATATACAATCGAGAAAGAGAGACTGAGTTGCACTGTGACGCAAGTACGATCGGATTTGGTGCCGTTCTTCTGCAACGACAGGACGATAAGAAATTGCATCCAATTTCATATTTTTCGAAAACTGCGACTAGCGCTGAATCTAGATATCATAGTTTTGAACTGGAAACTCTAGCTATAATATATGCTTTAAGGCGATTTAGAACTTATTTGGAAGGTATACAATTTAAGATCATCACCGATTGTAACTCTTTAGCGATGACCCTTGAAAGGAAACAATTAAACCCGAGGATTGCCAGATGGGCTTTAGAACTCGAGAACTATAATTACAAAATACAGCATAGGAAAGGGACTTCTATGGGGCACGTCGATGCCTTGAGCAGGGCACAAATTGCACATATCATCAATGCCGAGGAAGTTGAATTTCAAATTCAAGTAGCTCAAGAACGTGACGAGGCTATCAGTCTTCTTCGGAAGCGCCTTGAAAACGCGCCAGTAAAAGACTTTGACTTAGTGGATGGTTTAGTTTGTAGATGTAGGCCCGATGGGAAGCAAATGTTATATGTTCCTGCTGAAATGGAATACAATGTTATAAGATCGATACATGAAAAGATGGGCCATCAGTCAATTGATAAGACTATCGGGAAATTAATGCAGTATTACTGGTTTCCTAACATGAAAGTAAAAGTTGAAACGTTCATTAGAAACTGCTTGAAATGCCTAATGTATGCTAACCCCCCACGAGCTAGCGAAAGAAATTCGTACGTAATTCCTAAGACTCCTCTGCCGTTCCACACACTTCATATTGAC
>NW_016219242.1:0-1556 GCF_001687245.7 Rhagoletis zephyria | reverse complement strand
ATTCTGCAAAACCGCGTAACTGACATTTGTTGCCAAAAATTGGATTTGCGCACACAAGCTCTTGACTTAGTCTTTATCTATGAAATATACTAGCCAGAAATGCGATTGCTTTATAAAAAAAAGAACCGTTTTAAACTATAAGTATTTTTACTCTCTAGAAAATAATATATGCAACCTCACATNGCAAAAACCTGTAAAACTGTCAAATAACGAAAATAGTCTTTGAAAAGAGAGGAGCGAGAGCGAAACAGTAAAAGTCTTCTGGACAGCGAAAACCCACTTCTCCGGTAACTACTTCCATTTTGTAACTCATGCAAAGACCATTCCTTTCAACGCGGTCTATTTTTGTTTACAAATGCAACCCTGCCTTTCGTTTGACACTTTTCATGAACTTGCAGAAAGAAAAACTTCGGACTAAAACCTGCAACTTCTGACTGAGATAGAGTGCGCGCTACCATCGTACAGTTCCATAAGTAAAGTAACTCTTCTTCTTATCGTTTTTCCTGGCAGGGTATATGTAATTGTGTATTTGGTAGGCTCTGGGTGTATTTTTGGTCAGTATGTTGGTGGTTTTGGTTCAATGTATTAGTGTATTTTGAATAAATTGTAATAGAAATGAAAGAATTGTAAAAGAATGCCAGAAAAAAAACAGGTGATCTCAGCTGTAGGCATTTTCAGGCAATCAGCTGATAGTGTTTTTACTTAGGAAACTGTACGATGCACGCTACTCTCACAAAAGTTCTTGGACTTACAGGTTTTTTGGCAGCTGGAACGCTTTCAATATACATATATATGAGCTTTTGAAAATGAGATGCTTTCATTTCATGAAAAGAATTACGAATTAGACGTAGGATCTGGGTATTGCTGAACAGCAGTAAATGAGTAGCTCTTATGCCACAAAATTACTGAGCGGAGGCCACAACTGTTAAGTAATTTTTTTTCAAGAAAAACGATAAATAACACTACTCAACAAATTTTAAACTTTTGATTTTTCTGGGCTAACATAATCCATTTCTAATAGATTTTAGTTCCTTGCATTCGAATCTGAACTCAAAAAATTTCTCTATCTGCTCACTTTTTTCAATACCCTAACCAAAACCTGTGAATATTTGAACAAACACACATAGCATTTTAAAAAATATCCCTCGCCCATCACTTGCCGTTGAGGTTGCTCGAATATCTTATTTTCAACCGAGAAATGTCTTTTAGCAATACTGTTGGAAGCACAAAATAATAAAAAAAAAATCGGAACCTTAGCAACGACTCATATGAATAAAAATATATTTCGTCAGTTTCCAATGCTGTTAAAAAATTCGTATAGTTGTCGTCATGAAATTGATATATTGGATTCTGTGTTTCTAGTTCGGCTGTCGTTACTCGAAAAGTGTACCTCAAAGAGGTGAAAAATGTTTGCCGTCAAAATTCTTTAATTAAAATTTCGAAAATAGCTGTAATTTTTGATTTCTGAGTGAGAGTAATATTGCAAACTATAGTAAACTAAACAAAAAATTAGAAAAAAATACGAAGAAATTATCTTGTGTTTTCAAAAAACCCAC
>NW_016219241.1:0-1556 GCF_001687245.7 Rhagoletis zephyria | reverse complement strand
TTATTAAAAATGATTTTTAGTGGTTGAATTAGGGCAGAACATTTTTTAATTTTTTTATGTTAACCTCTATTACGAATCGATATGGTCGTAGAAAATGCGATAGTTAGCGTAGATGATTTGTGGTGGTTAGGGTTGTCAGACGTACTGCTTTTGGGAGTAAACGTACTCCTTTTTATTGCAATGTACTCCCTTGTACTCCCTTTATTAGCTCTGTACTTCTTTTGTACTCCTTTTTCTACTATTAATATTTTATACAGGGAGTAAAATGATAACTGTTGCGCAGTTTGTTTTGGAAAATAAAATCGATTTTTATAGATTTTGCGAAAAAATGAGTTTATTGTTAATTATCCACAGATTTTACGTAAACTTTATTAATTCGTCTTTAAATTTTAACCTTCATTTGGTTTTACCGGCGCTAAACATTTTGATAAAAAAGCGCAAGTAAAAAAAAAGTAGTTTATTGTTAATTTTCCACAGATTTTACATAAATTTTATTAATTAGTTTTTAAATTTTTACCTTCATTTGGGTCTAGCAGCGGGTTTGGGAGAAAAGCGCAAGCGGCACGCAAGTCTTCGTCGGTTACTTTATTACATATCTTCTGTAACCATAAGCTAATTTCCCCAATTTGGGTCCTTTATACTCCGTTTTTTGTCCAACATAAGGCCTCTTACTCAGCAATCGAAAAGACTCGGAACTGGTGACTAAGGAGGGCATTCCTTCAACCAACCCTATATAGTTTTTTTTTTTTACCGACTTCCAAAAAAAGGAGGAGATTATCAGTTCGTCGGAATATTTTTTTTTTATGTATGTTACCGCATAACTTTGGACCACGTCAACCGATTTCGATAATTCTTTTGCATCGGAAAGGTAGTGTCTATGAGGTGGTCCCATACTAATCTGGTTAAGTTCCGATCAGTGGATCANATGAGGTGGTCCCATACTAATCTGGTTAAGTTCCGATCAGTGGATCATGAGATATATATATGTATTTTTTTTATATGAGAGTTGAAGTCGGTTTTTTTTTGCTAAAAATTACTTGTTTTTTTCACGTATGAAGACGATAATTTTGACGTCTTGTGCAAGAAAGAATAGGAATTCATAACAAAAGAAATATAATAACTGAAGAGACACTGATGGGAATGTAACTTTTATGTCTTTATTATGATTAGTTTTTAGCTTAAATAGCTCACGCGAAATACATATTATAATACAACGTTCACGTTCGAAGTTCTGCTCAAAATGAATTGTCAAAACTATTGTCAGGACGCTACGCCACGGAGACAATTATCAGCGTTTTTTATAACTAATACGCATTTCTTTACTGTCTTTACAGCATTGTTTAATGTAAGTGCGACGTTAAATCGTTAGAAAGTATTATTGTTATTAAAATTTAGTTTTATTCCTTTAATTTTATATTTAGCTTATTTTTATATTTAATCAAAATGCAATAACAAATATACAACTGCATACCCCTGCATGACGCAAAATGCCTACATACATGGGTAAAACTTAAGCATTTGTAACAGCTGGTATAATTTTCTTGTAGAATTCGATG
>NW_016219239.1:731-1556 GCF_001687245.7 Rhagoletis zephyria | reverse complement strand
TGGGGCCTTGCGACGTATACTACAGCTGCCATGTAAAGGAGCGCAAATTTGGTGTTGGATTGTACGCCGAGTACTGTCGTTCACCCCGGTGGACGAGCGTCTAGCCATAATCCGCTTCAAAGTGAAATTCTTCAACATCTCGCTGATCTGCGCCCATGCCCCGACGGAAGAGAAGGATGAGGTATCCAAGGATCTCTTCTATGAGCGCTGCCCCCGTCATGATATAAAAATCGTGCTTGGCGATTTCAATGCCAGGGTGGGCAAGGAAGGGATCTTTGAAATCACCGTCAGAAAATTCAGCCTCCACGACGAAACGTTAGACAATGGACTGAGGCTGGTCGACTTCGCCGGGGAACGAAACATGGTAGTATGCAGTACTAGGTTCAAGCATAAAAATATCCAGCACGCTACATGGCTGTCTCCAGATCGAAAAACGAGAAATCAAATCGATCATGTTGTGATAGACGGAAGGCATGCTTCCAGCGTTTTGGACGTACN
Organism: Rhagoletis zephyria; assembly: GCF_001687245.7. NCBI lineage: Eukaryota > Metazoa > Arthropoda > Insecta > Diptera > Tephritidae > Rhagoletis > Rhagoletis zephyria. The sequence continues at coordinate 1,058 of NW_016219239.1, read as the reverse complement.
GCGATTTCAATGCCAGGGTGGGCAAGGAAGGGATCTTTGAAATCACCGTCAGAAAATTCAGCCTCCACGACGAAACGTTAGACAATGGACTGAGGCTGGTCGACTTCGCCGGGGAACGAAACATGGTAGTATGCAGTACTAGGTTCAAGCATAAAAAGATCCAGCACGCTACATGGCTGTCTCCAGATCGAAAAACGAGAAATCAAATCGATCGAAGGCATGCTTCCAGCGTTTTGGACGTACATACACTCCGAGGGCCAAACATCGACTCGGACCACTATCTTGTTGCAGCCAAGATACGCACCCGCCTCTGTGCAGCAAAAAATG
>NW_016219239.1:0-464 GCF_001687245.7 Rhagoletis zephyria | reverse complement strand
AGCTGCAATCACAGCAGATAGCTAATGCATTCGCTACTCGACTCTCACACCTGCTCTCAGAGAGCACTCTTCAACAAACCGACATATGCGAGCAGTGGAACCACATCTCCCGCTTATTAAGTACCGCCGCCGAAGAAGTAGTCGGATTTCAGCGAGCCCGAAAGAACAGCTGGTATGATGAGGAGTGTCAGGAAGCTGCAGACAAAAAAGATGCCGTCTACAGGGCCACGCTGCGATCGGGCGCAACGCGCGCTATGTGGGACCGCTATAGGGATCTGAAGAGAAAAGCGAGACGTATTTGCCGCAATAAGAAGAGAGAGGCCGAAATACGTGAGTGCGAAGAGCTTGAAATGCTGGCCGACAGGAAGAATACCCGAAAATTTTACCAGAGAGTTAGGCGACTTACGGAAGGTTACAAGACCAGGGCGTACTCCTGTAAGAACAACAATGGCGACCTAGTTACC
>NW_016219238.1:0-1556 GCF_001687245.7 Rhagoletis zephyria | reverse complement strand
GAGTGTGATCAAAACGGCTCGATCATACTCAAAGCTGTTCTCTGGTACATACATACTTACATACATATGTATACAGAAATTACAGATTGTCTTAAAAGTTTGAAATTGATTAAAATTTGTATAAATCAGTTTTTATACATACTTAAAAATCGGTATGTACATACATACATATTTAATTAAACTTAAAATTGTACATCCTCACTCATGTACTTCATTCATTTACTGACTTCTAGGGATGCTAACGATACATCGATGTATCGGCAAAAAAAAATCGATGTTTCAACCGATGTTTTCAAGGCTTCAATATCGATGCATCGATGTTATTTTTGTCGATGTTCTGGGAATTAATTTTTAACATTATAAAATTACAGATGAACAATTAAAGTGCAAGGATAACTTTTAAGAAATAAGTTTCAAATATTCATCTATAACCTATACACAAATAGAGACTAAATAATTTAATTTATGGTCTGAAATTTATCTACTTGCCAACTCCACGTTGACGATGTTCTTGAAAAAAAAAAAATAAAAATAAAATATTCCGACGAACTGATAACCTCCTTATTTTTTGGAAGTCGGTTAAAAATTAGACGACATTATAAGGCAATGCGTTCTAGAACACTTTACTACTAAAAGCGGTTATCGCTTTTTTGCTGGACATACGTATATGCATACACACTAGGGTGGTCAAAAAATGCATGCGAAAAAGTAAAGTCGAAATTTTTATGCTTTCACCCCTAGGATTGTTCTATACCGAAAAATATACCCTTATTTTTTATTACGAAATCAAAAAATATTTAGAGGTCGCTCAAAGTTTTCTATGTATTTTATATGGGGAAAAAACAACTTTTCGGAGAAATGGTATAGAATAGTTAAAAATCAATATTTTTCTACCAACTATAATTTATAGGTCCGCCGAAAAACCTACAAAAACTCCCCTTCCCTTATTCCCTTTTGCAAAGTTACAGCGGCGCAGGCTGTTTTTTTTATTTTTTTTTGTATGAACATATTGAGGACTTACATAAATGCTCTTAATTTCAAATACCAAAAGATCTTCTTTTAATCCGCTTGTTCCTTACTCAGGATGAACCGAGACTCAAGGATCCATATACATATGTACCTACATATATAAATATACATATATTGAAGGACTTACCAAACTATCAGCTATTAAGTTCTTTGAATATTTACCTGCAAAAAAAAAAAGATAAAAAAGTTAATTTAAGAACTGTTTTAAACGTTCATTTATATCTTTACTATTATATAAAATTGATTATATGAGGAATACATGTTTTACAAAATAATCCTTAACATAAAATAAGAGTTGAGAAGGCGCTGGAGAGTAAAGTTATTCCCTCTCTTTTCGCACTCGTATTCGTTAAAGTGGCAGGCAAGGAAAGAAAATTTGTTCTAAGATCGCTAACCACTCACAGTTATCGCCATAGACAAAGCCCATTTTTCAGAAATGATTAGACACTGATATACCAACCCAGCTCCAGCTATCTATGTATGTGCTAAGGTGAAGCTAAGCGCACTAACGTTACCTCACGACTGGT
>NW_016219237.1:0-1556 GCF_001687245.7 Rhagoletis zephyria | reverse complement strand
TTGATGATTGACTAATAAAGAATACTAAAGAAGTGAATATTTCTAACAGTAACCATTCAATGGTTGACTTGAATTTGCCTCATCTTCAATCGTCGATTTCTCAAAAACTATTAAAGTTTTTTAAATTTTGTTTTTATTAAACTGTTCCTGAAACTCTCCTCTGCCGAATAGCGTATAAAAATGCTGAAAAATAATCAGAATTCGTTTTCTAGACAGAAACAGTCTACTAAAAAAGTCTCATTTTCAATCGACGATATCTCGAGAACTATTCAAGTTTTTGAGATTCTGTTTTCGCTAAAATGTCCCGGGAGCCTTCCTCTTCCGAATGGCGTGTAAGAATGCTAAAAAAGAATCATGATTCGCCTCAGGTTAGAATCGAACTAACAACCTTTCGGTTAACAGCCGAACGCGCTAACCGATTGCGCCACTGAGGCTATTCTGCTACGATACAGTATCCTGCACTCCTTTAGGATACAAGATTTCCCTGTGAGAAATGTATTTTGGAAAGGCACAGTTTGTGTTTTCTGCCAAGAGATGGCTTTACAGACAACCACTGTCAACAAATTTTTTTTTGTGAATTACTTTTTTGTTTTTTATCGTGTCCATTTGGAAGAAGAAGATCACAGGAGCATTTTGGTGAAAACAGAATCCCGAAAACTTCAATAGTTTTTGCAATTTAGACGATTTAAGTCAAACTTGGCATTTTAATTTGTTTGTTTTATAAAAACGTTCCCGGTTAAATTTTTTTGCCTTTTATCACACTTAATCGTTAGGAGAAGGTACTTGGAGCATTTTGACCAAAACATAATTCAGAAAACTTCAGTAGTTCAGTAGTTAAGATATTGACGATTACAAATGAACAAAATCTTTATATTTGTACTAGTTACGACTGTGGTTGAGCCACTGCATACTTTTAAAAAAATTAAATAAGGATTTTCCGTTAAAAGCAGTCATTTATGTTATTAGATAGATTGCAAAAAATATTTTCAGAATCAGACTATTCCTAAAAATAATTTTTATTTTTTTAAAAACCGAATCCTGATAACATTAGAAATTCTTGAGATATTGACCATTCAAGATGATAATCGATTTTTTAGAACTTTAACAAAAACGATTAAGAACTTTTAAAAAAAATTGAGGTATAAAACATTGCTATCAATTTTATTTTTAAGCTGAATCAGTTATTACCTTTGTGCCGTTTTATTTTTAAAATGTTGCCGTTTCATCATGTGGTCTCTAACTCTTAAATTCTCATTCCGGTAAGCTTCTCTCTCAAGTCCTTATCATTTTGACGAGGCTCACCTTTCACCTTAAACACCTAAAATCTCTACTTGTCTTTTAAAACTTTTTTTCCGCCGCATCAACTGTCAATAAGAGAGTGGCACTGAAGCCTCTTCGCTACTGGTCGTTCACTGAACACACAAGCACACAAGGGCACCGAAGCTTTCCCTTTCACCCGGCAACACCGCCGAGTGGTGCACCGCCAGCCGCTCACTCTCTCTCTCTCTCTCTCTCTCTCTCTCTCTCTCTCTCACTTTTGTGTAAATAGCCGACAC
>NW_016219236.1:0-1556 GCF_001687245.7 Rhagoletis zephyria | reverse complement strand
GTATAATGAGCTGGACATTTATAAACAAATATTAATTATTAAATAAAAATGAAATATAGGGATTTACTGTTATTGCCATCAATGAAATTTACAAATCCAGTAATCTCGGGATTTTTGGGACCTTAAAAAGGACGGTATCCCGGGATCCCGGTATTAACATTCCTAGTATGTTCATATACAAACATACAAAGATATGTATGTACACATTCAGATAAATGCAAGCAAATCATAAATATTGATTATGAATTGTCTGGCTGAAGAGAAGACATTTAAAATAAATTGTATTTCCATTGGGCCGTTGGCGTAGCCCTGGGGTGGTTATCCGAAATGCTTTGCAATTTTTGAAATGGATTAAAGCGAAGAATTTCAGTATTTTATGTAAAATGTTGATGAAAATTCGATAAGATTTAGAAGCGTTCTTTGGCCTCGAGTTGTAAGGTGGTGAGCGGTAAGTGTGGTAAAAGTGGGGTAAGAGACCCCATAACTTCAACCAAAAATAGTAAAGGAGGGCCGAATTCGCTGAAACTTGCTCGGCTTGCAGCTGCAGTTTCATGCCCTGCGTTAGGGTCCAGGACTTCACCAGGGCACAACTCTCTAAAGTCACTCACCAAGTCCGACCTAACAATTGGCCTCTGGCCAACTTATTGTTCTGTATGGGATCAGAAGGACTTTGTGAAGGTGCGAAGAACATTCTATGGACAGAGTCATTTATTCAATCATACGGAAATGCACAGCCCGCTCAAGGCCAAAGAGCGGTGAAAGAAAAAGCAATGACCGCATCGAAAGTGATCTAAGCGCTCGTAATACGGACCCGAACCTTTGCTAGAATAGTGAAGGTTCAGAAGATCATAGACGTCATAGATGAAAACAATAAAGAAGACAGGGAACCAAGGGCTTAGGTTGGTAAAGGGGCCTAGGAATACGCAGTTTCAGGTCTAAATATTTATCCAGAGAATGGCCCAAGGGTTCACTCCAGGCTTACCCAAATGGATAGTAATGAAACTCATCGAACAACAGTGCAGGTAGTCTTACTTTTCGACAACGAAAGTTTTGGACACTGAAGCGAGAATCTATGTAGAAAGCTGGCCCTTTTTGGAAAATATACATTCATGTTTTAGTGCAGAATAGTCATAAAAATTTTTTGCTGACATTTTTAAATCATTACTTTTTATTAATATTTTTATTTGATATTCAATTTTTAGGGCAATAAATTAGGGCCTTCTGCAATATATTAAGATCACGGGAATTAATTGGAGAGAGCAAAACCAGTTTTTCTCGTCCATTTCTTAACATTTTTGCCTGTTTATTCAAAAGTTGTCCCCGACAACAAATTGTGAAGAGGCAACCGTTGGTAATTCTTGATTGCAAATGTACATATGTATGTATGTATGTATTGTGCATACATACATACTTAAGTCAAATGTACATACACTGGCAATCCAAAGTGAGTGCATGCTGTTCTTTGTTTAATATTTGCAATGTTTATCAAGTTAAAATTTGTTTGTGGTTTTTTTTATAAAAATATGGTTCATGCTTTAATCGAAACCACATAAGTC
>NW_016219235.1:0-1556 GCF_001687245.7 Rhagoletis zephyria | reverse complement strand
CAAAATAATGCCATTGTTTTGACTTTTGTCTGACTTTTCCTCTTCCTCCCATTCTTCTCTAATTGAATAATTGGCCCAGCCAATCATCATCACCACCATCATCAGTTATTCTTCTAATAATTTTTTCTAAAAATTGTGATAATGCAAAAGTGAAAATCAAAAACAAAAAACTTGAATCAGAAATCAAGACGTCAGACTCTGTCGGCTCTGCTCTGCTGATTTGTTTTGTTTCCAGTTCCAGCTAAAAAAGTCAAAATGTCAAATCATTTTGCATTTGCATGAGAATGCTCGGTGGCTCCTCTTTTGTCTAGCGCACACACAAAAAATCATCTCAATTTTGTTGCCGTTCATCTTAAAGCCTACCCTTCAATTTTTTAGAGCAAAAAAGAAAGAGAATTTATCTGCCCCTTCAAAATTGAAAATTGAACAGCAGTAGTTCATCTTCATCTTCTTCTTCCTGCTCCTCCTCAACTTGCACTTCACTTCACCATTTTGCTTTTTTGCATTTTGAACTGCTCAGTGGTGGGCAACTTTGCAACTTTTCGCCTCGCTGAACTTGCTTAGCAGATAAGCTGCAAGCTCAAAAATAGTGGTGAGGATTATTAGCCAGACAAAAAAAGAAGAGGAGGAGGAGGATTTCAAAGTCTCAATTGGCTTGGAAGAGAAAGTCAAGGCAAAGTGCGACCAAAAGTGAAAATCAAACTGCCGTACAGTGACAAATTTCATCATCAGCAGCAGCAGAGGCTTATCAGTGAAAGCAAACAAAAGTACTGCAACTCAAAAGAAGTAGTTTGTCCACTACAAGAAAAAAGAAAGCACTATCGACCACAATCTCACTATCACACTACACACACACACAGTGTCACCACAGTATCACGCCAATTTCAATCAATCTTTCGATTTTTTCGACTTTGCAAAGCTCTGAGCACCCAAAAAGGGATCCAAAGTTCAAAGACAAAAAAAGCAGAAAAAATTGCAGATCAGCCGTGAACTCTGCCTCCTGCTGAACTTTGTCTGCCCAGAAGTGATTGCGCTTTTTTTTCCTGCATATAAAAACCAAAAAACACAGAAAATTAAAATCATCAATTAAACCCTTACCAAAAAATGTCTCTAAATCAAAATCCACTTACCACCTTCCTGGCACAGCTGAACAAACTTTGGAATGGGGGAGGAGTACCTCCACCTCATCACCACCACCACCATCCAAGGCCNTCACCCCCTTGTACTAGATCCTTGAACTTCACCAAAATCAGTCATCACCATCACCACCGTTCCCATCACCCCCATCACCACCAACACCTCTTCCTCCTCCTACTCAGTTTTCTGCTCCTCCTCCTAACACAGCACCTCAGTCTGACAGCTCCAGTGGTGGTGATCGCTCCCTCATCTTCCTCATCTTCATCCTCTTCCTCCTCCTCATCCTTATCTTTATCATCATCTTCATCTTCAGCTTCTTCAGCAGCAGCCTCGGCGGCTGCAGCAGCAGCAGCGGCCGCCGCCGCCAACGCCCGCAACCTCATCTGGCCCGACCAGATCGAGGACAACGCCCTGGCGGA
>NW_016219234.1:0-1556 GCF_001687245.7 Rhagoletis zephyria | reverse complement strand
TCGCTAAAACTTCATTTGTTTCATCAAACACGGCAGAGCTTTCACCTTTAGCACCCTGTACAATTTTATAAGCACTTTTTTAAGAATTCGGTATTTAGTACGAAAATTAATGTATTACCTGTTGCAAAGAAACGCTTCTCATTCAGCAAACACATGAGGTGGTAAGAAGTAAAGAAGTTGTCGAAGAAAATACGGTGGCAGGATGGTGAATCAATGACTTTCAATAAGCTTAAAACAGTATCAGCACCTAAACCTATTTGTTTATCATAGCNGATCAGTACCTAAACCTATTTGTTTATCATAGCCGGTTGATGCCCCGCCATATAATTTTACTTGGTATAAATACCCATTCGTAGAAGCCAAACACCACGCTTTGAATACAAATCTTATTGGCTTTCCCTTGATGAATATTTTGCAGGAATGTTTTCCAAAATAAGGAATCATTTCTTCATCTATTGATAAGTTATGGTCAAAAACTCCAAACTGCAGAAAACGCTGGTTACATTGCTCAACCAATGGCCTAATTTTGGCAAACTTGTCATCTGCGTTGAGTTTACTATTAACCGCTAAATGAATAAATCGCTTAATCTGTTCAGCACGATGGCGCGAGAAAATGTTCGCAATGATTTGGACGCCAAAGGATGGATCTGTGGACCAATATTTTTTCCACTCTGGGATTTTGTGGTATCCACTAAAAAATAAAAAGCCGGCAAAGCGGCGAATTTCATGGGGCTCGACGGAAAATAAAACATTTTGCTGAGATGCATACAAGTTCGTTTGATCCACTATCATTTCTACTATTGCGTCATCAAAAAAAAAGGTTGAACAATTCAATTGGGGACTTTCCGCCTGAATACAAATGATAGTCAATTATCAAGCTTTTTCAGATAAATTTTAAATTACTCACTCAGTTTTAACACAAGAGACTGAACAATTTGATCTTCAATATTTACTGGACTTTTTTCATAAGCTTCAGGTCGATTTTTCCCACTTGGAGCATACGATGTCTTCTTCGATTTTTTTGAAGTGGGCTCGTACTCAAATTCCGATTCACCCGAATCGTACTGTACTTCTATTTCGCCGGCAATGTCTACGGCAGGCGGTATATTTTCATCGATTAAATCATCGTCTATTTGTTCGTTATCACTCAATTCATCCACATTTGGTGGTATATATACCACATTGACTTTAGATGAAGCTCTGACAGCAGAAGCCTCTTCATCATCACTGTCATCTGCTTCTAAAAGAGCCATCACTTCTTCCATTCGAAGGAACTTTTTTGTTGACATTTTATTACACTTCACAGTTCTTATTCTCACAATAAAAAACTAATACGAAAACTTACAACTGCTGTGTACAGCTTCTGACGAAAGCTGAAATAAACTGGTAAACTGGCATCCCAATGCGAGTTCATACAACTTGATAGCNGCACAATAAAAAACTAATACGAAAACTTACAACTGCTGTGTACAGCTTCTGACGAAAGCTGAAATAAACTGGTAAACTGGCATCCCAATGCGAGTTCATACAACTTGATAGCAGTCCGTGCTTTTTCA
>NW_016219233.1:0-1556 GCF_001687245.7 Rhagoletis zephyria | reverse complement strand
TACTATTTTTTTGCCTAAAAACTAAACTTATTACGTATTTCGTGCTTAATTTGCACGCTTTGAAATCCCTGAAACCGTGGAGCATTAGAGACTGCATGCCAGCGAAATAGTCTGATAATTTGAAAATTCACTCAAGTAGAGCTGAAAATTCTATTTTTAAAACCATGAATTAAGTACATTTGGTATCCATAAATATTTTTTCATTTCCTTTAATTGCGCTGCGTTTAAACCGCCAAAGCAGATTTTAACTAAAAATTGTCACCAAGAAAAAAAAAAATAAAAAGTGGAACATAAAAGTAATTATTATGCTTTCAATTTCACTTAACAAAAAAGACAATTTGCACTGCAAATGAACTGCAACGAAAAAAAAAAATAGCAATCATTCACAATTTGTACAATTTTACAGTAATTTTGCAAGTTCGCTTTGTATACATAGATTTCTTAGCAGGAATTGAAAAAGTTTTTAANTGACACCAACAAGGACAAACTTCCCCCATCGAAGGGGAGAGTTGGAAAGTTGGAAGGATAAGTGAAAGTGGAGAGAAAGAGGGAAGTACAGACTGATTCAATAAGACGGAAGAGTTTCTTTTATGAAAATATGTACAATAATACACACCAAAGTTTTTTTAAAAGATTTTTTTTATTTCACCATATTCATTAGTCTATGTCATTTATGTATGAAACAAAATAGCCGTTAAATGCCTAAGATACAACTCCTCTGCCAATGCAACATATGCATATCAAAACTTTCCATGACACTTTGACATTATTAGGACTGTATGTCATTTCGTTTTCCTGCTATGGCATCGTCTTGAGCCATACTTTTCACGTATCCCCAGAGAAAGAAGTCCAATGGTGTCAAATCGCAAGATATCGGCGGCCATCTGACCTCGCTGTTTCGTGAGATAAGTCGTCCTGGTAATTTCGCACGCAATAGGGCCACTATTTCTGCCCTGTGCGGCAATTAGAGTCGTACTGTTGAAACCACATATTATCCAAGTCCAGACTATCCAATTTGGGCCATAAGTTGCTTTAAGAAAAGTTCAATTGCTTTGCACTCTGCGGACTAGTTTTCACAGCCTAGTGCACATTTTGCTCCACAGCGGCAATGCGACCGATTGTTCACTCCGAGGGCAACGACACAAATTTCTTGGGGACCACTTCTTCGAGAGACTAGATATTTAAGGGAAAGCGCCACTGGAAGGACGTATAGGATTCGCTATTAAGTCAAAATCGTTCAAAGACATGTAGGGCAGACTTGGGGCTTTGGGGCCTCCGAGTGAACTCTTTTCAGAGCTGCCCGCTTAACCTAACCTAATCCAAGAGTTGTTCAACTGAGTATTGCCCCATGACTAAACTTGACAAAGTCTGTAGTAACAATTGTCTGCAAAGAAATTAAAAAAAAACACGTTAACATATCACAAATAATTGCTTGGAAAGATGCATCACCCTATACTTAGTTTAAGCAAATTTTCGCGACAAAGAAAAACAAATGCATAATATGAATACGAATTTGTGACGAAAGAAAATCGCTGAAAATGTAATATGTAGATGAG
>NW_016219232.1:0-1556 GCF_001687245.7 Rhagoletis zephyria | reverse complement strand
TTAGCAAACAACGCTCAAATTATTCTTATCGTTTAGAGCTCTGTTTATATATATTTGCAATTATTTTGTTGTTGGTTTTTACTTTTCAATTTTATTATTCGTCTACATCTATTTGCCGTTGCCGCGCGCGACTGCCTTCAGGAACAACAGTCGGAACAGCGCGGCGTGTAGAGGTCGAATCAAATCAACTGACAGCGAACAAAAAGTTGAGAACAAATAAAAATAAAGGTAAATAAAATACCATAGAGTATAATAAAATGCTTTTGTTATCAGCGACATTATCAACAACAAAAGCTTCGACAGTAACAGCGGCAGTAGACATCGGTGAGTGTCGTAATCTCAGTAATCTCACTCAACTACTTTTGAACTGGACCGTACTGGAAAAGGCGATAGAGTATCTCAGTATTGAATTATTATTGGAACAAAAAACAACAAAAAATGTACGAAGCTCTTTAAATACATATGTACATATGTATATATATTTATTATTACTTAGTAAAACGAATGGGTCTGAAAATAAAATTTTTATTTTTAAAGAAGCGAGAAAAGCTGAAGGTGGAAAAAGTATTGGGCGCAAAAGGGTTAACATATTTTGCCCTTTGTTTTTTTATTTAAGAATAAGATTGCTTTAATTTCAGTACCTATTAAATAAGTGAATAGTTAAATTGTATTTGTAAACAAGCTTTCTAAGTATGAGCCAAATCGGATCATAAATACTGGTTTCTCAAATATCTTTCTCCTGCGCCACCTAGCGGTCATTTCATTTCACTGCATTGTCANCGAGGTTAAGAGACTTATTGCAATGTTTGCAATTGCATATAAAAGCCAAATCAGGAAGAGCTGATCTGTTGCAACACGCACGCTCGCAAAAGCGCCAAAAAAACTGTAGCAGCATAAAAGTCATGAAAAAGTAGGCGACTTTTGTAAGACTTCAGTGAAAATGTAATGAACGCAAAAAAAGCAAAAAAGGCTGAAATATTGATATGTTCCCTCTTAGCAGAACGTAATTTAGCATTTTCCAGAACCGACCACCTAACCAAATCTCTACAAGACAAAAAAAATATTATTAAAAATCACCGCGATTCTTTAGCAACTTAAAAATTGCATATTATTACACCGGAATTTAATGGGCTATCAAACTGCACACTCAAAAAAATTCTAAAAAATCTGAATAAAAAGTTTAAAATCTAATAAAAATAATTTTGAATCAAGAATTTTAATTCTTCATCATTTGGTTCTTACAGAATTTTAAAATAAAAAATTTTTACCCGAAATAAAATGTCTTCACATTTTTTCGAGAATTTTCAACCGCATAATTTTTGAGAAGCTGAATTTACCACCGCTCCCATAAAAAAAAGTCGAATTATTTTGATTCCACTGAACAATTTTTTTCAACATTTTCATGCTTAAACTTCTCTATCATATGAAGTAATTTTTTTTGGGATTTTTTTTTAACTACTTTTATAACCAAAAAATAATCATTACATATAGTCATTCAAATCGGTCTAGCTCACACAAATCTTAATGTTTTGCTCGAATATTTTGGCAAAAGTTTC
>NW_016219231.1:0-1556 GCF_001687245.7 Rhagoletis zephyria | reverse complement strand
TTTTGTCTTCGCAAAGAAACGGTTGTCCCCCTTAAGAGTGACAATAGTAAAAATTATTTTATTGTAGATTCTCTTGAAATTCTTCTTCTTTTCTCGCATCTTTTTAAATTTCTCAAAGTTCCTACTTTTCTTTTTATCAACTATCTCTCCTAAAAATATTCGCCTACGCGCTTCTTCATATTCTAACTTTCGCTGATGTAAACTTTTTATTTTCAGTTTCTTTCTAATTTCAATATTTTCCTCAACTTCTCTTTCCTTTTCCCTTTTTAGTACCCTTATTTCTTTACTTCCGGGCTGCTTATTTCCTGGCTGAAGCCCCCGGCAATCTCCGCCAGACTGGGGTTCCCTTATTTTTATAAACACAGAAGGACGACGCACCACCACAAGCAAAACACAACATATCATGAAATGACGACTTACACTTGGCTTCTCTTTGGGCTTCGGCCGGGTTCTTCACATAGTGGTCCACCGGCATGCCGCAAGAGAAACACAACATTAAGTGGAAGGGTGAAGGACAAAAGGATTTAACGGTGGGCTTGGACACATTAGGGCAAATAGGAGTGGACGTGGACGATGTATCAAAGGTTTTCACCTAGAGGGAGTGTCCTGGTTTCTTATCAGATTTATTCCTATCAAAAGCCTCTAATTTCTTCTCTTCTATCTTCTCTATTGGTTCTAATTCTATCTCATTTATGGCCCTAGCTCTGCTCCTGTTTTCCTTTATAACCTTCTCTGCCCTTTTGCACTCCGCTTTCAGTTCGGCCAGCGTTTCCACCTTTGACGCGAACGTCAAGTTTGCTACGTAGGACTTAAGGTTACCCCTGATTATCGCTACCATTTCTTTCTCAGGGATCTTCTTGCGGAGTCTAAAAGTGAGATTATGGATTTCGCTGTAGAAATCATCGAAACTCTCATTGGGCTGCTGCTTTCGTTCCATTATTTCACGGATGATTTCATAGTCGGACTCAGCAGTCTTGAAGTGCTCAGCTCGAAATAGCCAAAGTCGGGACTATCAGCATTGTCCTCAAGCACCTGCCAATACCACTTCAAGGCGCCGCCGGAAACCAGACAGTGAAAGTCCGTGAAAAGCTGGAAGAAAGAGATGTTGTTCTGGTCACGCAGTTTTTCAACGCTGAATAAAAAGCTCTCTACACTCATGCCCTTGCTTGTGCCATCGAACTTAATGTGCCACTTCTCAAGATCAATTTTCTTCCACCTCGGTGGCTCACTTGAAACCTGCTCACACCTTCGGCAGCTCCCACTATTACTCTGCTCGTCACCACAAACCCCTGCTTCTTTCGCTCGTCCTCTGTCCTCCGGGGTTGATGCCACCGTTGAACGATTGCCCAGTGCTTGAGCGGACGTTTCCATTTCCGTGACTCGACCGCTGAGATTCGCAACATTCTCTCTCATGTGCCGTACCTCGTTCATGCACTGCGACATCATTTCGTTGTATTGCATCATCATAGCCGTTAGCCAGCTCAGTTGCTCAATGCTTGTCGCAGTTCTGGCAGGCTCACTCCTCTGAGTTTTTGAACCACCAGCCTCCGAGTCCC
>NW_016219230.1:0-1556 GCF_001687245.7 Rhagoletis zephyria | reverse complement strand
GATGATGACGTTCTTTAGCCCACCGTATGAACTTACGCCAGAGAGAAAGAGAGAATGCACCAGCAAAAGTGGCGATGCAGGGCACAAGCGTAGACTGATGACTCACTGGCAAATGGTCTCTGAGGGACCTGCGCAAGACTGCTCGGGTCTAACGAAAAGTCGACCGGAACTGATTGGAATTGTTCGGGACTGTTAAGAGAACTAAACTTGGAACAAACCAAAAGGTTGGTTGGCTGAGGATAACGCAAAGTCGTGGCGGTCTAAAGCGTGACAATGTTGGTGACGGTGTTGCTCGGACGGCTGGTGTTCACTGAATGAAGCCAATCGCGGAGACAATGCCTGCTGTACGACTTAGGTTGGCAAACAGACTGCAACTGCACAATGCTGTTGGGGTAGAAATAGTGAGCATGTTGATGAAAGGTGAAACCGAATGTATGCTACCTCACTTGCAGAGTGCTCGTTTTAGAACACTTGTGACCAATAAAAAGATGGCACAAAGAAACTACAAAACGCCGTTAGCCTGCGTTGTTTAATTTATGAAGGTGAATTAAAATAAGAATTAGGGATAAGGATAAATGCCTGGGAATCAGCAATTTGCTAAACCAAAAANGCAGCTGCACAATGCTGTTGGGGTAGAAATAGTGAGCATGTTGATGAAAGATGAAACCGAATGTATGCTACCTCACTTGCAGAGTGCTCGTTTTAGGGCACTTGTGACCAATAAAAAGATGGCACAAAGAAACTACAAAACGCCGTTAAACTGCGTTGTTTAATTTATGAAGGTAAATTAAAATAAGAATTAGGGATAAGGATAAATGCCTGGGAATCAGCAATTTGCTAAACCAAAAGCAAATTACTATTTTTTAAATTTATTTAAATATACGTAATACAAATATTAATAGACTTGTGCTAAAATACTCATTATTGATTTGTCACGTGTTATTTGTTTATCTATTACTACTTGATTTAGCAAAGAGAATTAGAATAAATTAGCCATAACCGTTTGATTGTGTGCAGGTGTTCAATAGTAAATCAGTGCAACAGGTTAGTGTATTTATTGTGCAGTTGAGTTTTTTCTCACTTTTGTTCACATCATTTTCTGATAAACTCTAAGCAATGTGAAGTTTTAATTGCAACTTTTAGACCCAATTAAAAGTTTAGTGCAAAATCACGTACTGTTGCTGAAACAAACATTTTTGTCAGTTTTTTTGTTTCCTTCCATTTTTAGGCTAAAAACCTTACCTTGAAGTCAATTTCATGCATTTGTTTTCCACTTTTCCAGTTTTTTAGGTGCTGGCATTGAGTTTGCCCAGAATGACAAAGTAGGTCATCACCTTGAGCACTAGGTAGTAGAGGAAGATGACCACCACGCTGACGTAGAGGACATTGTCGTTGTAGATTTCAAAGTAGGAGAGAATGAGCGATCGCTCCAGATCCACCTCCGCCGTGTCCTTGTTCACCGCCTTGAAGGTGATGGTGTAGATCTTGTTGATCACCGCCTGGTCCTCGTCTATCGGCTCGCCCACTACAGTGGCGCCCGCGTCCGCCTCATCGGC
>NW_016219229.1:0-1556 GCF_001687245.7 Rhagoletis zephyria | reverse complement strand
CCATTTGGGCGTGTGCATGGCCCCGGCCCGCTGGGCTACGAGACAGCGGTTCCGGCAGCAGGTGGTGGTCCTTGAGCAGGACGCAGAGGGGGTTTCCAAAGCCTGGGTTTTGGGCGTTGGCAAAGGCCACCTAAGAAAAAGGGGGATGGGGCTAGGTTTTAGAGATAACAACTCACAAAAAAAGCAGTTTAGTTTTTACCTCAAATCTCGCTCTGAAAACGGTGAAGAGGACGGCGGCAAAGGGCCCCGGATAGGTGTCTATGATCCCCTGCAGAGGCCCGGCAAGTGGTTGGTCCTGCTCCTCAAAGATGCGATCCATCTCCTCCACTGGCTGCCAGTTGCGCTGGTTGCGCATCCGTCGGGTGATGAACGTAATGTCGGCAATGTCGCGAAAATTTCGCTCAAATCGATCATGAAGCAGAACTAGAGGACGCGGTGCAGGGGCGGCGGCGGCAACGGCAGGGGCAACAACGACCANCGGCAACGGCAGGAGCGACAACGACCAAATTTGGCGTCAGCGCATCCGCATTAACGAGGGGAAAAAGCCTCGGATGTTGGCGGATCACCGCTTGAAAGGGTCTCACCACCAGCATCCAGAAAAGCGCTTGAAGAACCGCCAATCGCAGTCGGTTACCCAGCGTCCGTTCAAAAGACTCCCTAATTCGGTCGCGAGTCAGCACCGGATACTGCTCCACGTAGACGTTGAGGAAGCGTTCCTCCAGGTGGCCAAACCGCTGAAAGTCTTCCAAATGCCCACGACGACCACCACCTCCCTCATCTTCCTCTACGAGGAAGGGCTGAATCGGACCTGGCACTGGCACCTGCTGGTCCGGGTCGGGCATCGGAATGTCCACCACCTCCCCTTGAAGTTGGGCTGGCTCCAACAAAGTACCGTCCAGGTACTGTTCCCAGTGGCGGTGTAGCTGGCCAAAAGGAATGTCGACTGCCACACGGTATTGGCCGGGACGCGTTCCGCCCAGAGCCACCGGCAGCAGACGGTGGTCCTTGAGGAGGACCAGCAAGCGGTCATTGGCGCCCAGCCGTTCATTGAGGTCATCGATCTCCTCCTCGTTGAAAAAGGTCACCTCGTTGAGGTACGGCTCGAAGACGGTAAAGAGAAGGGCAGCGTAGATGCGCGGCTGGGCGGACATGGCCGCCTGCAGCGGCCCGTCGGGATAGGCGAAGATGCGCTCCACCTCGGGACGGGGGTCAAAGCCGAGCGGGTGCAGTTCGACTAGCAGCTCCTGGACGACCTGCAGGGTGTTCTCGTCGTGGAAGACGCTCTGCGCTGCTGCCGGTGGTGGTGGGAAGCAGGAGCAGAAGAGCAGGAGGAGGAAGAAGAGTGCCAGGAGGGGCTTCATTTTGGGGGGGAAGGATTGGGGCGGTTGTTGTGCAATGAAAAAAACTTAAAGAATAAGCTAGGATCAATGTCGGAAAAGCAATCAGTGTTTTCCCAATGTGGTAATCAGATCAAGTCACGTCAGCAAATCACAGCACTTTTTTCTCTGTCTGCTCAACTGTTGATTCATCACACGCTTTATAGCAGCTTCTTTTTG
>NW_016219227.1:0-1556 GCF_001687245.7 Rhagoletis zephyria | reverse complement strand
TTTTTTTTTTGATGCTGGTCGGTTGGTTGCTAATAGCGCTCTTAAACGATATGTCTTTTCATATGGAAATGCTACTTTTCTGGTGCGTTCTAGTATATGGTACATACGAGTAGATACAAAAAATCAGGGTCGAAAAAACGGCAATTTTAAGCGCTTAGATAAGCAATAAAACATTAGTAAATACATATGCAAATATGCTCGAAATGAAAACTAAAAAACACATAACTTAAGTAGGGTTTAAAGATAAGTATGTAACAATAATTTCTTTTTAAAAGTGAATATAATTTTCCTAAATATTGCTTATTCCCAGTTATTTTTTTATCTCTTCAATGAACACGATGCCTTCCCGTAAAGAACAACCTTTGATTTGCTGGAAATTGGGAACTAGTCAAGAATACAAGGATAATCGTTGACAGTAGAAATCCTTGTTGATGTTTGAAGCGTGGTGCGCAGATCTTAAGAACTGTCAAAGCTCCATATAAAAAAGCCCCAGAAATGATCAAGGTACTGCAGTAGGGACTTCTTATGTAATATGCTTAACTTACTACATACTACGGTTTTCTATAACTTTTTGTGAGGAAAGAGTGAGACAGCAGGCTTTGAAATATCAGATGTAAGAATTCCATGGACACTATTATTCACACACGTAATAATGGCCACCTTTTCTTGACCGTTACTAAAGAGATCCGTACTTTGTCCATGAAAATAAGCAAAATATGCATGCTCGATAAAATTAAGCTTGGAAACCCTGAATAAATAAAATGAGCAATTCCAAGTAAAAGCTTCAAATTTTCGGACTGGCATTTGTGAAAATTACATGGAAGTGCTCTTCTACATAGATTCTTCTATTTTTTATTGTTGCTACCAAAGTTGTTACAATGTCTGATAGTTTCTTTCAAAACCACAACCAGTTGCTGCGTTAGAAATTCAAAATTCCAAAGTTCCACATTTCTATTCACTTATTTTTTTCAATGCTTCTAAGATTATTGAAAGAGCGACTGTAAATTGAAGAACCGAATAAAGGTGAATTTATTCAAAGTGGTGTTAACGGAGCCGCTGATTTCACGGCGAATTCGTACCTTTTGTCAACATGATTTGTTTGTTGTAATTCTTGTTTTAAGTCTTAGAAAAAAAAAACCAAGTATGTATTATCAAGAATATTAAAGTGATCATACACCCACCCTGTCGGAAACAACAACAACCAAAAAGGAAATATTAAAGTACTCTAAAGTACTTTAACTTAAAAGTACGAACACATAATTTCGACTTTAAACTTAAAAAAAAAAATTCAAAACTGAGGTCCGCCAGACAGTTTTCGTCATTTTGAGCCACGAAAGTTTTCGTAAATTGTACAAAACCGTTTTTGTACACACTACAAAAATATGAGACATCAGATATTTAGTATTATTTCTTTTTACGAAATTTTTGTAAGATGCACAAAAATAATTCGTATATTTAACGAAAATATTTTCGTTAAACCTGCGGTTGCTGCTTTCATTCGCCTCATTGTAAAAAACATAGTACGAGTTATAACACAACACTTTTATTCTATTTTT
>NW_016219226.1:0-1556 GCF_001687245.7 Rhagoletis zephyria | reverse complement strand
TCTCTTTATAGCCAGCCGTTGAACATTTCCGCTGGAAATACCTACTATTTTCTTACGCTTTGCCTTTAAATTACGAAAGAAGGTGGACGTAGGGGACAGTCTACCGTAGCATCTCTACAGGCAAAAAATATTGGCTAAAATTTTTGTTTGCCAGATATACGTTTTAACAGTGCGTACAATATTCGCATTCGCAAAAGCTCCGCATTGATTATTGCGAATGCGAAAGCAAATGCGAATATCATAATTTATACGGAAGTTCCGCGGGTGCAAATGCGAATGCGAATATTCGGAACAACCCTGGCTTATGTACAATGAAAAAGTCACTAATTATGATCACCACCGATGCTGTGAAGCATGGTACAATAATTACAGGTATTGTCTTCCTAGAGAGTTTGGCTTCACATCGAAATTCGTGCTCCCTTATTTTCATTTTGACGCAGTTCAATGTTGATTCTTTTCCTTTTATTTGGTTTTGCTTTTGTTTTCGCTCAATTTAGTTTTTATAATTTTTCAAAACAAAAGAAAAAACTTTTCAAATGAAGTGAGCCATACCAATTTTGAATTTATTTACTAATCAAATGTTTTTTCCGGCTTTTGCAAATTAAATAAGTCCCCTGCAAGAAGGTTTATTTAAAAAAAATACATGTACATACATGGTATATGGGGTACGGAAATATCCCTTTTCCCTAGCAGTAAACCTTTTAGTGTGGGCAACATTGATGTTTCTGAAATAAGGCAAATACGCTCTCTGGGGAGACCTTTAATTATTGTACCATGGCTGTGATGCATATTTATGCTACTAAAAAGGAAAATTCAGTTTTCTTTCGTGTTCAAAAAGAAAACCAAATAAAGGAATATCAAATATTTCGTTTCTCATTGACAATTAAAACCAAATGATGTCATATAAAACATTTTTGATAAATGATGCCATGATTAAATTTTTGAGCATTTTCATTAACAACCGATTATGTCCTTAACATTTTTACTCTGAGAGGAGTCATTAATGAGCGGATTTAATGACAATTAGTTAAGGAATCGTTAGCCATAATTTAATGAACGTTTCTGAGTGCGGCTGTTCTTTACTCAAGAATATACATATAAAGACTGGTTTTCACTATGTCATATTTTGACGCCAAAATTTTGGCGACATATTTTGACACAACTTTATCTCCTTTATCCATATATTTACCGATGATATTATGGGTCAACAACTGACAGCTACCCGATTTCGCAGCGCATGCACACGACTAAAGACCTATCCTGATCCAAATCAATCGACAAACCGCTTTTTGATCCCATTTGACAATGTGTTTTCACTTATTTGACGACAAATGCCACTGAATTTGACATAGTGAAAAACAGCCTTAAGACCTTGACTATGTATAATGATCGTTACTGGAATTAAAAACAGGTCTCTCATGTATNTTTTATCAAAACGTTTATGGAATGTAAAAATAAGAATTTGTATTTGTACATTCACAACAAACCTATTTTAATTATTTAAGCCCAGTGTAAAAAAAGAAGCAGAGAAAGTACGTACACATAAGCAATATCTG
>NW_016219225.1:0-1556 GCF_001687245.7 Rhagoletis zephyria | reverse complement strand
TATTGATAGAAAGATCATATAAATCAAAATACTTTGTTAAGGCCAGGTTAGGAAGCGATTCTTTACTTATGTATGTATGTATGTAATTTGCTGAAACAAATGCAGGTAATCTTGCACTGTATTTGCTACCACAACAAAACTGATATTGCCTAATTCACCAACATCATCAGTATCAGCATCCGCATTACCATCGCCATCAGCGCAACCATCAACTTCAGAGTTGTAGCGGCTGTTGAGAAGCACTTTTGTGCGCCATAAAACCAAAATCTCGATTATTTTTCCATTCGATTGCCCCCAAATGCCTAACGAATTCACTTTTCAATCTTTNTTTTTTATTCCTTTTAATTGAAATTGAAAGTAGAACAAAAGAAAATTAACTCAATAAAAAATCTCGTGATGAGGTTTGAGGAAAGCGAATAATTCTTCGAAAGTTTTTGTCTGTGTGTGTTTTCAACTGGCTCCAGCGGCGAGTTCGATTTTGCAGCTGCTGGTGAAAGAGTCAGCCTCCAAAAAAAAAAAAACACATTTCAACCTAGCAAGGCAAGCTGTTCACTTTGCTTCTACCCGTTCTCGCGATGCTTCACAATTTCGTTTTAATCTTCATCAACTTGGCGAATGTTGGTGGACTTAAATATATACGTTTTTGGTGTGTGGGCCAGCCTTGTACTTCATGCTTTTGGCATAAAAGCACTTACTATTTCTGCATTTTCTCTGCGCTAGTCGAAGCGAAAACTACGCTGATTTCATATCAAATCGTTGTTGCCCTTTGCGTGTTATTTCGGCATATTTTCCACTGCTGTTTGTCCACACAATGCACTGGATAAGCTTCCCATCCGGTTCGCGTGGCTCAGTCATATTTCTATGTGCGTTCATGTTTCCGGAGAATTACATACATACATTTAAGCGAGTGCTGTAGGGTAGTCTTGACTTTCAATTGGCGAGAAAGTTATTGCATAAAAATTTCTCAAAATATTTTGGGGAATGTTGCTGAAACAAAACTCCTTGGCTTGTCTTGGAAACATTGCCTGGTGCGCAAATTACTAAAAGTAGTAATGGATGAAAGTAATTTTCCCTCAGTCTAGGATTTAGTCGCTCTGCCATAAGCGTTACAACCATTTTAATTTTAGAATTTTACTGAAGCTGTTTTATTACCTAAAGCAAAAGCAAATATGAATGATAAAATATATAAATATATGTATTGTCACCTAAAATCCAAAAAGAGGTAACAACATCGTAACTGCAATGAAAAAAGTCGTGAATAATATTTTTTATATTTCTCATAAAATGATGTGGGAGTTGTAATTCGATGAAATCCACTACATCAATCAAAAACTGAATTTTGAATTTTTTATTAGTTATGACTTTTTGTATTTCAGCGACAATGTTTGTTACGTCTTTTTGCATTTTTTTAATGTAACAATTCCTCTATTTTCACACTAAAGTCCGTTGTATGCATCGTTAGTAGTATAGCGCTACCAGCTTGCGTAGCTTTTTTAACCCAAATTTCTCAGCGAGCCCAACGCTCTCACTTTTACCAACTGTCAAGCTTAAATTAT
>NW_016219224.1:0-1556 GCF_001687245.7 Rhagoletis zephyria | reverse complement strand
TGTGCTCGTTTTTATGCTTTTTTACCGTTGCTCGGCGAGCTGCTCTACCGGTTTTTTTGATGAGTTGTTGTTGTTCTTCATCATCATTTTACTTTGGCACATAGTTTGTTTCACTAGTGACCAGAAAGTGCTCCTCTTCTTTTTTTTTGTTTCAACAGCACCAGTGTAATACTGGTTGATACCAGGAAAAAAGTGAGTTAGCGGTGTAGGTGTGGTGAAATGTAGTGCAAAATTGTGGTGGTTTTGTGTTTTTAAATTATCTCTTTTCCATCAAAATTAATAGTATAACCGGGGCTCGACCAGGGCCACCTCCCCTGTATACAGGGTAGCAAAGGTAACTTTGAGGGGTGGTAGTGAGTAAGAAATAAAAAAAAATTGTCATATAAATAATCCCCTTCCTTCTTCTTTTCTCTTTCTCTCTCTCTCTTTCTATCCTCTTCCGAATTACGCAACTGATGATAGCCTTTCTGATGGCAGGCATTTTTAGTTAACTTTTTTTTAATTGCCCACAAACGGTTGTAAATGTCAGCATTTTTGCCGCTGGTGTGTCTGTGTATGTGACGCTCAAATACCTTTTTCGCTTTAATCGCAGCAGCAGCAGCATTTGTGCTCGTTTTTATGCTTTTTTACCGTTGCTCGGCGAGCTGCTCTACCAGTTTTGATGAGTTGTTGTTGTTTTTCATCATCATTTTTTACTTTGCTACATAGTTTGTTTCACTAGTGACCAGAAAAAGAGCTCTTCATTTTTTTGTTTCAACACTACCAGTGTAATACTGGTTGATACTAGAAAAAAAGTGAGTTAGCGGTGTAGGTGTGGTGAAATGTAGTGCAAAAAAAATGTAGGGATTTTTGTGTTTTTTAAATTTTGAGCAAGTTTGCAAAAAAAGGTTTCATCTGCCAATGGCAATTTTTATTAATTACTTTGACTATTGCAACTTCTACTTTTTAAAAAATGATTATCGATGATGACTTTGATGGTGTGATGATGATGATGATGATGCTATGAAGTAGTGCCAGTGCAAAGTCAAATTAAAACTTGACTGTGTTTTGGCTGTGACCAAAATGTGCCTCTTATTTTTTTTATTATTTCATTTGTTCAGTTGAATAATTTGAATTGACTTTTTAATGTAAAAATGATTTAATATTTAAAAAAAATTATTACTAAAGTGAGTACCACCACCACCACCACCACTATTACAGGTGAAATCAATCAGTTTCACCAAATAAATGTGCAGGTAGCATTTAGCACCTCACTCCCTTTTCATTGAGAAGAATGATAGCCTTTTTTTCTGTTCTGTGTTTCAGACTCCTCAATTTTCACCTCCTCTTTTTTCTTTCTTTTTGATTTTTGCTAATTGACAGCAGCAGCAGCAGCAGCAACTGCAAAACGTGAGCCAATTATCTGTCATTAGTGCTTTGTTTCTTTCTCTCTCTCTTTCTCTCTCTTTCTCTCTCTTCAAGACGATCAGGTTTCAGACTTTTTTCTTTTTTTGCAATTCGTCTGTTACCTGTCTTCTCTCGTCTTTGTTGCTTTCATTTTCGCTTGCCTGAGCAGC
>NW_016219223.1:0-1556 GCF_001687245.7 Rhagoletis zephyria | reverse complement strand
GTATATTTACGATTGTTATGGGTGAGTTAAATTTACTTGCATACGTAGTATGTACATACATACATATGTGTGTATGTATTTTCTATTAAGTATTAAAAACTTCTTCAAACCCTTAGCTTACCCAAATCCAGAGGCTCTTTCTGTTAATGGTGGCGGCGGTGGCCCTTGGTCAGGTGGTCGTGGTCCTTGGTCAGGAGGTGGCGGTGGAGGCGGAGGAGGTTGGGGAGGCGGTGGCGGCGGTGGTGGAAAGTAATTATTTACTTCAACAATTTTGAGATGCAATAGTTTATAAGGGGTCTGTAAATATAGTTGTACTTTAAATAAAAATAAAACAATTCATAAAAATGTTTGCTTTGGTCAAAATAAAAAAAAAATGTGTTGTCTATGTTTTAGTCAAAGTCGTCTAATGAATTTCTAGAAAACAAAAATGTGTCAAAGGAATATAAATAGTAATAGGCATTTCTGGTAAATATTTTTAACTTTATCTGAATGGGCCATCACGTGTTATTAGTGATACTTTTGAGATGGTTAACAATGGAAAACCGGATGTAAATCTTGGTGTTTTTGACTCCTATTCTAGAAATTGTAGAAATTTTGATATTGGAAATTACGTCTGGCCCATTTTAAATATAGAAATATAATAGCTTTACATCCAACCAAATTGTTTTCAAATATGCATAACTGACGTAAAGTCCGATATGTCTGACTGCACATGCCTGCCTTTCTTACTACTCGCATTAATACGGGAAACAGAATACAATTACATATTAAACAAAGCAATGCTGTTAAAATTTGTATAAGGCAGTTCATTTAAAAGAGCTTTTTGTTAAAAGGTTTCAGATGGTGAACGAACCGTGATCCCGAATCCCAGAAGTCCCGAGTCCATTTTGGAGTCCCGAAATCCCGGGATCAAGCCCTAGGGATCTCGGGGTGCCGGGATATAATTTAATTTACAACCAAATTAAAATAAAACGACATTCAGACACTGTAATGGCATACAAGCACTATAAAATTAAACCCTACAAATAATCAAATAATATATTACAATTCCAACACTACTATTAAACTATGTTATATTACATATATACATATAACATATTTATGAGGCATTCTTTTTCATATCGGACACAAAATTTGGTGTCTGACTTTCGACTGGATTTACATTTTTCCTTTTTCTTCGGATATATGATCTGTCAAGTTTTGTTTTTTTTTTGTGATTCTGACTCAGTAATCATGTACTTCTTTAAATTGTTATATCTCGGGTTATGTTCATCATGGAGAATTCATTGTTGACTCTCACAAAATAAACCACCTCGTCTTTGTCAATGTTATTGTGGCTTATTATCATTTTATTTTTAATATTTTTATTGGGCTTTGTACCANCTAAGCGGTAGCAGTTACAGCAGCTATTTCGGAGATCACCACATAAAAAAAACATATTTTAAAAATAGTTCTTGAAAAACCTCAATTTTTTTGGAACATGTTTTTTATAAAAAATTAAACAAGAATTACGATGGTGTAATTTTAAATCCCAAGTTTACTGGTGTGCAAATCAA
>NW_016219222.1:0-1556 GCF_001687245.7 Rhagoletis zephyria | reverse complement strand
AAAAAATGTAAAATGAAACCACAACAACCGGATAGTGGATATAAGATATTAGCAAAAAAAAAAAAAAACAAATTAAAAAACACATATGAATGCACAGGAATGCATTCGAATAGGCAAAATAATATTTAACCCTTCAAACTACAAATTTTTGCGAATTCACTCTCACATTCCTATTGCTATGAAAATGCACAATGTTAGCGAATTTATACAAGGTGGTGTTACTGGAGAATCAGGATTTTCGACGCGGTCTTTCTGAACGTCAAAATGATGTGTTTGTTGTAAACAAGGCGAATTCATATTACAACAAGCACATCATTTTGACATTGGTAAGTAGCGCGGCGAAAACCCTAATTCGCCAGTAACACCACCTTGTATAAATTCGCCTTGGTGGTGTTACTGCAAGAACGATAGAATACACCATTCATCAGTTCATTACATCAGATCATTACACCATGGTGTTACTGGTGAATTTAGATTACAACAACAACAACGACATGTATTTTGTATTGCGGGTGTTATGTCAAATCTCAATTCGCCCCAAAGTTTTTTATGTATTTTGTTTTTGCTTTTGATGGGGGTGCTGTCAAATCAGTAAAAGGAAAAACAAAATACATGTAAGGCGAAGAAATCAGCTGATTTAACAACACCACCTTGTATAAACTCGCCTTGGTTATAAATGTCACGTACAGCCACAAAGATTTATCTGGCACCAGCTTTATCAGTCGTATATCTACTACTAGTCGACACTCACAATAGGGATGTCAATCTCAATCTGCGTTATCCTGAGTTTCGTCCGAAAAAATTTCACGCGAAAATTTTGATCCCGCCCATAATAAATACATGGAAACCAAAAGGAAAAGTGAACCCGTTAGGAAAAAATGAAACCCATAATAAGGCGGTATCTGGTTTCATTTTTCCCGAACGAGTTCCCTTTTTACTTTTCGTTTCCCTGTATTTTGAGAGAGCGAACAACGTGATTCGGTTGACGTGGAGACGCCGTTAAAGTTTACGAGGCTTTTATGGGAACGCCCCCTTTGCGAAAAGGTGTAAACAGGTGCATAAAGTGACTGTTTTACAGATCAACTAGGATTTTGTGAAACAATTTTTGTTTCGTAGATTTTCCATAACATCCTGCCATCTTGTCTCTATCACTCGAGGCTAAAATACAATTAAAAATGCCGAAAATTAGCGGAAACCCGTAGTCAATACAGTTAATGGATGAATTCATTCGCGTATTATTTTTTAATTGATTTTCGTTATTTTATCAACAATTTTAGTATAAAAATTTCGACCCCTCGGCAACACTGAAGTTTATGTGGTCGTNAAAGACTTGGAAAGAGAGTATAGAATTTTTCATGCAGCAAGGAAAAAAGCCAAGTTAACGGGTATGGTGGTAGATATGGAGCGAGCACTTGATCTTAAGAAGATATGGATAGAGTCTGTTAAAAAAGCCAAGAATGATAGCTATAAACTCAGGATTGAAGAACTAAATAGAAATGCCAATACGAAAGAAGCGTGGAACTTTGTTAATAATGTAAGAGGAAAAAAATATAAAG
>NW_016219221.1:0-1556 GCF_001687245.7 Rhagoletis zephyria | reverse complement strand
TTCGATAACTAAATTAGTTATTACCAGCCATCAATCCAAATCAGGAGCGTAGAAGTTAAGGCGGATGCATCGTTCTAGTTCTGAATTAAAGTCGAAGTTGAGTTCACAAATCAAAAGCATTCATAACTTTTCTCATCCCAGAGAGAAAAACACAACAACAACCACATGGAAGATCTAACTATAACGATGAATCCGCCCTTAACGAACATTATATTATGTATGTATAACCGACATAAAAGGAATCATTAAATATAGAGGCATGTTGCATGATTAAAATTTTCATTTATAGAACTCTTATCTTGATCAAAAATTAACCTCTGCAGGCAAATTTCCAGTAATTCGTGCTCCGTTACTTTCATTTCACTTTTATTTGGGCGTTGCTTTTTGTTTTCGCTTAAATTGATTTTTATAACTTTGTTTTTTTTTTGTGTTTAATAATTTGAACGCGCCATTTTAATAATAAATACAAAGGAGCGGAACTTTCATCCAAAATAAAAATATTTTTAGGTAGCAATTAAAATTAGTGTTGGGCGGTATCGACACCAAGAGTACTCAGAACTCGATTCGCGAAAACATCGACAGCATCCAATTTTTAAAAGTACCGATACTGAGTACTCCAAAGNGATAGAGGAAAAAATTTGCAGTCAGTTCACTTTTGATTCTCCAAAAGCACGTTCATCACGAGAACTGAAATTTCAAATTGTTGTTTTGTGGTTATTTTCACGATATTATGTAAAAGCAAAATACATTGCAAATGTTAATATCGTTTAAACTATAAAAAAACTAAACTAATTTGACATGCTTTTCAAGTTTTGCTCCTAAATAGGCTCCAAAAACCTTCCCAGCAACCACAAAATGTAGTTGCCTGAATACACACTATGTGGCAACTGCAGTTGCCAGTTGAGAGTTGTCAGTTGCCATCTGTAATATCGTTTGGACAAGTAGCAACGCAACTGAAGTTCGGTTGCTATCGATAACCGACCCATAAATTATCAGAAATGTCAATGGCAAAGTCCAAATCCAATGGCAAAATCGACATGACATTGTTTAAAAGCCACGCATTTTTTGAGTTAGTGGAAATTTAACTCAAGGAATATAAAATAATCGATTTTTCTGGCTCAAAACTTGCTTATAACTTAGTTGCGATATTTAATAAAAACTTGTTTAGAAGTTATTATTTGGTTTTCACTAAACATCCAACCCTTAATTACAATTATTTAAGTGACCACAATAATTCTCAGAAAGTTACTATATTATCTGATTTTCATGTGATAATTTTCTCTTATATAGGGATGATGAAGAGGCAACAGGTGGTGGAGACGATGAAGAAAATTCAGCTGCTGCTGCAGTACCCGTTAAGAAACCATCTGCCTGGGGAAAGCAACGTAAAGGAAAAGGTGGCAAAGGAGGTAAAAAATCCGCAAATAACCAAAAGCGCAAAGCACCAGCCAACGCCGCACAACATAATAAAACGCCTGTTTCAACATCCTCTGCAAATGCAGAGGCTCAAGAACAGAACGAAGACTCAGACTCTGATGCGGACGCCAGCGATGGGG
>NW_016219220.1:0-1556 GCF_001687245.7 Rhagoletis zephyria | reverse complement strand
ATTTCATTAGCCGCTATGCAGATGGCTAATTAGTTTTCTACAAAAATATAGATATGTATGTATGTATTATACTGATCGTAAGTAGATTGTGCACATGTACTAGTTATATATAGTAGTTTTTTTTGTTAAATTCTCATTAATCATACAAGCAAAGAGTGTAATCAAAACTGGACCTTGACGTAAGTAATGAAAAATAAATCCTTTCCTAACTATACTCGAGATTACAATGAAGGATATTCTATACTCAAGTAGCACACTGGTGTATAAATTGGTGTAAATTTATGGATTTTGGTACAAATCTGATTAGATTGAATAAAAAAGAACGTTTTGGTGTATTTGTTATTCCACCAGTATTTCTTTCAAATCAAAATTCTACCTTTAACATTTTGGTACTATTTATTGATTGAGATTAGTACGAAAACTACACCAGCTCCTAAAATGCGCCACTTCTTTCATTTGGTTCACAAATAGCTCCACGTTAACAAATGTCATTAGAATTATTCAGGCGACATTCTGAGTAGTGATGTGCCGAATTCTCGGTACCCAATACTTAAAAATAATTTCGGTACCCAATACTTCCTTTTCGGTACCCGATACCGATTCGACACACTAAACTTTCGTCATTATATCTGTGCCGTTCAATTCAAGTAGCTTAAGTCACTTTAGATGGTTTGACTTTGAATTAAAAAAAAAAATCAGTTTCCTTTGAAATTGTTTTATATTTTAATTAAGATTCTATTATAGGGGCATCTTGAACTACATCTTTGGCTAGTTAAACGTTAAAATATTGTTTGGGAATCCAATGAAATGTGGCTTTAAAGGGAAAAGGACCTATCTCGACATAGGCTACTTTTGGGGGTAAAAATTATTGATATTTTATAAGACATCACTTAAAAACCCAAAATGTACAAATACGACGGTCCTTTCTCAAGAGATGAGCAATGTGTTTGTATGTATGTAGTTAAGTGAAGCAAGTATAATGTGTGCGTCGAACAAGGCAGGCAATTAAATCTGCACAATAATGATCAAGGCGAATTTAATAAGGTGGTGTTAGCCGTATATTAGTAAAAAATTACACTTACAAATTATACGCATTATTATGCAAACACGTAATTTTGATGTAATGTCCTCCACGGCGAAAAATTCAGATACGCCGGTAACACCACCTTATTAAATTCGCCCTGATACTGATGTCGCAAAACACACTCTCACCTTCTTTTATTTATCGCAACCGTCTTTCCAATTGCAATAGTTCTGGTGGCAATATTATTTATTTTTAATAGCTGACACTAAATGTATGTGTACATATAACTCATATTTTTGGCTGTTGCGCCCTTTTAATAGAAATCCCAAGATTTCGGTACCGGGCATCGAAAGTATTTGATACTTTTTAAATCGGTACCGAGTATCGATCAATACTTAAAAGTAGCGACTCAGCACATCACAAATTCTGAGAGCAATTGACAGTGGACCAAAGAACTCACCAAAAAATGAATATTGAATACAGCACACAGTAGCTTTGTTTCTTTACAGATAGCCGCATTTACACAAGGTAG
>NW_016219219.1:0-1556 GCF_001687245.7 Rhagoletis zephyria | reverse complement strand
AACGTGCATAGCGTCACCGTCACCGTCAGTTGTCAAAAAAGTTCAACTGATGTATTTGTATGAAGTAAGTTACATGAACAAAGCTAACGGTAACGGCGACGCACAAATTAGCTCAACTTTCAACTTTGCTTATGCGTCTGCGTCAAGTGACAACTATTGTGTGTTTTGTTTATATATTCAAACTAAAGTTTTATCAGTTTGTGAAAATTTTTGGATTTATTTAAATAAGAAATGTAAAATAGGATGAAAGAAAAGTAAAAACGAAACTTTGGCAAAGACCAGCAGTGAGTTTTTGATTTTACGAGTGCAATGGTGTGTAACTTGCCACATAAGCACCGTTGACGCTGGCAATGACGGTGACGGTGTCGTTGATGCAATGGACGTTGTGTACTTTCGCTTTTTTATGTCTGAATTGATTTCCGAAACGCATTTTTAAATGCATTGCATTGATAAAAATATTATTGGTTCCCACCTAAAGACTAATTTTGATTTCTTTGTCGTGTTCAAATATTCCAATTTGGCGAATCATTTGAGAGTTGCATTCATATTTTCAAATATTTACCTTTTTTGAGCCGAAATTATTTGGAGGCTCAAAAGCGGCCTCTTTAAGTACAATGAGTGTTTACGGAGGTCCAATTTTAAGTACACTTAGGTCTCTTTTTATGTGATTTTTTTATGTGGATTTGACTTTATGCGGTTTCTCAAACCATTTTTTCGCTGTAGCGACTTTGCTTTTTTGAGAGTGTTTATTACTTTTTTTTTAGTGTGTGAGAGACAATGCTTCTGATAAATAATTTGTCTTTGTATTCTTACATAATTCATGTATTTATGGTGATATCGTTTTTTGTTTTTGGTTGAAATACAGATACAATTTTGTTTATTTCATTAATGCTCAGTTTAACATGGAATAATTATTGTTGCAGTGAGGAAATAAATAGTTTTTTTTTTGTTTAATATTGCCTGACTGGATTTTTATGCGTTTTTTTAGAATTTTCTACATGGAGCATCTGAATTTATGCGATTTTTGAAAATGCTGGAACGCATCTCCTGTTTTTGTATGAAAGTAAAGNCGAAATCCAGCCGAAAATGTGAGTCACGTACAACGTTGCGCCCGGCCATGCAAATGAAGCCGGGGAAAGACAAACGTCACCCGAAAAGTTCTGCGTCGATTTTTTTGTACAGTAGAGTTTTTTGTTTTTCAATATTTGTATTTTATTTTTTTGTTTGCTAGGATATGCAATCGTTTTTTAGTTGTACGCTTTTGTGAAGCCAAAAAAAAGCAAACCCAAAACAGCTTCAAAAGAAGTCCAGTCGCACACCAACACAAATACAACAAGTATGAGTATAAAAAAACGAAAATCATCATTAAAATTCCGGTAGCGTAGCAGAGAAAAATTAAGGCGAAAAATGCACAAATAAATGAAAATAAAATTTAAAGCAATGCAGGGCAGGACAACAGGAAAAGCAAGAGTTGTTTTCCACTCGCGTGGCATGTTAAGTGACAAACAATTGGTTGCAGCTCTTTTATTTCATTTCTAGCAGGTTATTTTTTTTTT
>NW_016219217.1:656-1557 GCF_001687245.7 Rhagoletis zephyria | reverse complement strand
GCGAGCAGCTCACCGAGCGCCTCTCCAAGGAGGTGGCGCTGACGGTCCGAGGACGGGGCCTTCTCAATGCCATTGTCGTGCGGGAGCAGTTCGACGCCTGGCAGATCTGTCTGCGGCTGAGGGACGCCGGCCTGCTGGCGAAGCCGACGCACGGCGACAAGATTCGCTTTGCCCCGCCTCTGACCATCAACGAGGCGCAGATGGCGGAGAGTGTGGACATTATCGTGGCGACGCTCAATGGCATGAAGAGGGCGTGAAGAGGAGGAGGAGGTGATGATGGAGTTTGTGGAGATGGAGGAGTTTACGGAGTGTACAAAAGTCGATGATGTGATGTTCAGTTNTTTTCTCCCTTTTATTTATTCGTTCTGTCTGATGATGACGATCATTTTCAAGTGTGCTTCTTTTTCTACTGATAAATTCTTTTTCTTTTCTTATGATGAAACAGTGAAGAGAACTTCGCCAGAAAGGGGCCGCCAATTATATGGTCATTAGTTTCACTACAGCNGAGGACTTCGCCAAAAAGGGGCCGCCAATTATATCATGGTCATTAGTTTCACTACACCGGATTGTGTTTTTGTTTGTGGTGATCACCTCCCTGTCACACTGCCACCAGCGCCAATTATCATTCTTGCCTGTTCTTCTTTGTCTCCTCTTCTTTAATTGTCTAATCTTTGGGGGGCCACCACTACACTACCATCACCGGCACCCTTTTAATCTTCTCCTTTCGGTGGTAATTGAAATCATCACCACCACTACACAATCCAATCCTATGTTCTCCTTTGTTCTTTTGCTTGATTGGTGAGCTGAGGAAGATATCCTGGAGTGTACGACACACATTCGCCTTCTTTCATTGTCCTTCTTCTTCTGTTCTGGTTTCTTGTCTAATCGGTCGATCGCGCTG
>NW_016219217.1:0-553 GCF_001687245.7 Rhagoletis zephyria | reverse complement strand
TTCTTCTTCTTTAGCTCTTTTAGCCAATTGAAGCAGCCAACAACGAAACGACCACTTTTCCGGTTGATTAGAGAGAGGGAGAGAGGCTGAATGAACTGAATGTGATTCGAAAAAGGCAAAAGCGAACTTCTCCTTCGAAAAGAGAAGAAGAGGAAATCGCCTGCGCGAAATAGCCGCAGAAGCAGCAGAACCCGAACTCTGTCGTGATAGTCGCCACCAGCGCGCACGCGAAGCAGAAGGAAAGAAAGAAGGCAGTGAGGGCGGCGCTTCTCTCACTCACTCACTCGCTCACTTCTGCTGCTGCTGCTGCTGCGAAGAAGAAGAAGACGGGATCCTCAGACTTTCTGTTTGTTTGGAGCAGCGAGCACTGAGAGAGAATCCTGCAAAGACGGGTCGAGCACAGCCGAGCAGCGATCCGATCGGGCAGCTCACTTCTATTTATCTGTTTTGTCTCTTTCTGTCTCTCTCTCTCTCTCTCCGATCGACCGACTCCCTTCTACTCTTTGCCTCTTCTTCTTCTTCTTCTTCGGTGCTACCACCAGGGCTGACGTCG
>NW_016219216.1:0-1557 GCF_001687245.7 Rhagoletis zephyria | reverse complement strand
TCTTGGCACCCACACACTGTCGCCGAGCCTGAATTTTAATGGCGGTGGTTAAAATGTGCTAAGTGCGTTCAAATATACATACATACATACATACATACATAGTGCTATATTTGTATGTAAGTTCCATTGAAACGAGTGCGAGAAAGAAGGAAGTGGGTTTTGTTGTCAACGTCTTCATATAAGTAAGTTTACTTTGGCTCCATATTCAAAGCACACACTCTACCTTCAGGGTAAGCGACAACACTAGCACTAGCTGCTGTGTACCTACTCGTATTCGAAAGATCAACTTCCAGTGCTGCTATCTGCCCGGCGCATATAATACCACACCGCCATTTTGCTTTCAAGACCACGAGCTGCCCTTTTCGATTTTTATTCCTTCGTATACTCGTGCTCCTTTGTATTTCCTTTTTTTATTCACATATTCCGTTAGTTTTTCACTGTTCACCATGAAACTTACTTCATTTACTTTTTCATGCATTAAATAAGTACATGCATTTGATTCTTTACATTGTGGTCAAATATTTTGAAAAAATGGTTTTCGATTTTAATGTTATGTTTCTTTTCCGGTTTGGTACAATATCGACCTCTCACGCAGCCATTTCTTTTCACATTTCTACAATTATTTCGTAAGATTTAATTCTACTCCACGTGTATTCCAGTACCCATGATAAAATTATAAATTTGTATTTTTGAAAAAAGTTTTCAATTTTGTACACAGTGCTATTAACAAGCAACAATAGAGCTCGGAAGTTGAAGGCACAGTCGCCCATAATAGGCTTCAATTTTCATAGCAAATTACTCTACAGCTCTGCACCTAAAATTACTGCCATACAGTTAATTGAATTCATCTGCAAGCTTCAGTTGCAAATAGTGCAGATATTACTTTTGAGTATTTTTGCTTACGATATTTCTTCTAAGTTGCCTAGCTACGATTATTTATTTATTTTTTTTTGTATCCTTATCTTCTGCAGTTTGCACATTTGAAGCAGAAGTTTTACATTAGCGTAGCAAATGCTATGCACTGACAAAATGTATGCATAATAAGCAGAATGCATACGCGCATCCTTATTGCGCGCCAGCAGGAGCATTTTGATTGGCACAAATATTCCGCGAAATGGCAGCAATAATGGCAATAAAATGAAAGCGAATATGAAAAAGTCCTTCACGAATGCATGCAATGGCTGGCAATGGCACACATGGAACGATGCTGATAAATGCATAGGTACATATAAATAAAATTAATAATGATAATAACAGGCAATAATGATAATCAGCGCTCCCCAGCAACATTGTCATGCCAGTAAGCGCACACAGTCGCACGCACGAATGCACGCACGCACGCACAGTTGCAAGCAAAAACGGAAACGTCAGCAGTAACACCTTTGTACGTGTCATTGCTCGAGAGCGCGGCACACAAATGCCAATGTCCATATATATGTGGGCTGTTCCATACTAAAATGGACACTTCATGCGTTTGATTTGTTTCAAATTTTTAGGTTTGATGCATTAACATAAATAATAAATAAATATAAAATTTGAGCTTGATTAATACATTTT
>NW_016219215.1:0-1557 GCF_001687245.7 Rhagoletis zephyria | reverse complement strand
AGTCACGATTTTGAGTGCAATAACCAGGCAGTCGGAGCAATCCAAAAAATCAAAAAATCAAAAAATTCAACTCCAGAAATAGCTACATTGGTGGTACATACGAAATGTTATAAAGAATTGCAGTTGTTGGTGTTGGTGTTGATGTTGATGTTGATGGCAGAAAAATTTCCAAAATGAGACAGTCGTTCACTGATACACAAACACACAAACACATGCACTTATTGAGACACAAATCAATGCATTTGCCGCCACCGACTTGTGTTGCTGCTACGAGTAACTGCAGTAAATGCTATGTATAAGCTTGACGCCTGTCAGAGTGACAACTCCTTTGTTGCTAATAATATCTACTTGAAGTTGCTGTTGCAGATTGCTGTAGAATTGTGTTATGTTGCATGAACTTTTGCTGGCATTTTTGGGAATTTTCGGCCTTGTTCGTCTGTCTGTCTGTCTGTCTGTTCACCATGCTGATTACAAGTGTAGCAACAATAAGTCACATGGCGGCAACAACATTAGCAACTTTAGCAGAAGCAGTCTTAAAGGCAGTGGCAACATATGCAAGACATGCCACATGCAAGTGCGCCACATATGTGCATGCATACAAATATATTTACATATGTACGTGTATGTAGATATGTATGCTGGCAATAGCAATCAGCGCAGCGGCGCGGCCGTACTTTTGTCTGTGCAGCGGCGATTGTATTGTAATATGCCACCATGTTGCAGTGGCATACAGTTTATTGCCAGCTAAGGCATGAAACAGAAATCTTAAATATATATCAGCGCGAACATTTACGAAAAAATCAAAATAAATTTTCTTTTATGAATTTGTTTTGCTTGCATTCGTAAATGATTGTGAGCGGTTGCCTTTAACAGCCGCCTCTGTTGTTGTTGTTGTTGTTGTTGCTATGCTGTTGCAACTATGCCATGGATTTGATGGTGTTGAAGGCATTTGCGATTACTGCAACTGCGGTGTAAAATATCGGTCGCCGTCATATAAAACCGACGAATCGACGGACGAGCGAGCGGACAGCTGAAAAAAGTGAATGGGCTGTGCAGCGAGTACAACAAAAAGAAAAAATAAATAAAACGCTAGCGTGGCGGCAGTGGCGTTGATGGCTTTTAAGTCATTTGCGTTATGTGCCTTGTGCAATGCCCGCACAGTGGCTGCTGCGCAGGCGCACTTTTTCATAAAACACATAATCTACGCTACTACTAAAGCCTGAGGCAATTGCCTAAAAGTAATTTTTTTTTTGTTATATTTATTTTTGTTGTTTGTTAATTTTTTATTTGTGTGTTTTATGTCGTTGACTCGAAACCAATTTAATTCCCACGTTGCTGTCGCTGCCGCGTAACGCTTATAATTTAATAAAATGTGTATGTCACTTATCCAAGACAAATCGAAGCGAAAATACATATGTATGTACATATGGTAACTTCGTAATACGCAAGTGTGTATGGCTCAAACATCGGGACGCAACATTTTATTTTGAAATCCATTCTTAATTAGGGAAATTTGAGTTACAAATTCAATTTTAAAATTTCTGATTTAGTCATACG
>NW_016219214.1:0-1557 GCF_001687245.7 Rhagoletis zephyria | reverse complement strand
TTTTTTTTTTTTGATCGGGTCACGTATTTGGATACAATAACCAAAAATTGGTGGGCAAATAACTAAACCGTACCACCTAAATTTAATTCAGTAGGGGTTTTCACACCATTTTTTATTTTTTTTGTGAAGTAGTTCATTTAATTGTTCTGAACTACGTTGGTCGATCACCAAAATTAACTAAAAATCCCAACTCCACCCACGGCACCCACGCAACACAGAGAGCGTAAATGTTTATTTCCACATAGCATCTACATACATATGTACATATGTATGGGCGATCCCCAAGCCGTTTAAACCGCTAATATGTGCAATACACGTACATACGTAAATGATGTTTCCTCGGATGCAATTAACTAAAACACCTACAGTCAGTCACCTGTGCCAATTTTGCACATATTACGCCGGCACTTGCACATTGCGCCAAAGCTTTTGACTATTTTGCAATAGTAAATGCATAGTTGTTATTGTTGTCATTCATTGCTAACAAAACATGCACCACTTTATTGCATCACTGACCCTGAACTTGAGACTACACTTTAACTTGTTGTTGTATGTTTGAATTCAATTCTTAATTTTAATTGTTTTTCTATTACAACAACAACATTTCTACAATTGCATTGGTACTTGTTACAATCATATCTTTTTGTAAAATTCTTCGAGTTCCTCTTAAGTGGCTTTGTTTGCCGCAGAACATTGTATTGAAATTTTATTAGTTTTTAATATTTTCTTCTACTTATATGCATGTGTGCGATTACGAACATTTGACACTGACATTGGCAGTGATGCAGCTGGAAATGGAAATTGCATGCCGATTCAATTAATATGAAACGTATTTAAAAAAAAAATAATTTACTCTCAGATTATATAGCGTACATACTACATATTTACAAAACACTGTATCACTAATAAATACATACATATGTTGCTCAGTGCAAATAAGAGATATCTTTCTGCAACTGATTTTGCATACTCTTTTCATTCTTTTCTTTTTCTTTTAGTTTATTTATATTTAATTTTTTTGTTATCTTGGCAATTTGTTCGTCAATTGTTTGGTGTTGGCTTTTTATTGATTGATGGGCCAATTCTATTCCTCGAAGCACAATTCAATGAACATTTTTTCTCATTCAAGCAATGCCAATTATGAATGTTACGCCCACAGGTTGATTTTTTCAGTTAATTTTTGCTTGTATTCACAGTTTTTTTTCTTTGGTTTCTTAAAAATTAATTTGTTAACAAGTATTTACAATTGTATTTTATATAATCAAATTCGACATGTAAATCAGTAGGACAGCGCGGAAAGTGAAGCGGAACACGCGCGCAAAAAATTAATTTTAATTGCAACAATATCAAGATATTTACGTACATAGATGTATGTATATAAAACCCTTTTTGAATATACTAAGCACTTCAATATTATTTCATCTCCATTATTGATCATTGCAAAATCGTTTTGTTTTTTAATTTTTAACATGATGAATTTTTAACATGATCATTTGATCATGAAGAAATTAACGGTACTCTTAAATTTTTATATGAGAATTGAAGTCGGTTTTATTT
>NW_016219213.1:0-1557 GCF_001687245.7 Rhagoletis zephyria | reverse complement strand
GTCATCAGCACTTAACGCAAGTAAATACTTAATGCCTATCTATTAAATGAAGGCGCATTTGTTATTGTGCGAGTTGCGATAATGAAGCTTAACTTGATGTTTTATATCTAACGTAGAGGGGACTTCTTTGTGTATATGTATGTACTGTGAATGAATAAATCTTCAAGAATTCAAGGATACTAATGTTATAGGATAGTTTTCGGACGTTGACAAAAAAAAAAAGATTTATCACAAAAAGTTATGTATTTTTGAATTAAAATACTATGCATGGATTGAATTTTTCTCGATTTCCAGTAATAGATCCAAATAAGGCCTGACACGTCCGGCATACTACATAGTGTTTATGAGAAACAAAATTCGACTCAATGCAGCTGTCTCGAAACGTTGATAGCAAGATTCTTAAAAACCTATTATGTATTCCCGAAACTTGTCTTTATTCGCGGAAACTATGGAATAAATATTCGTATGAACCTTCTAACGTTTTTTATACAGAGGTGTTTGTTATAAAAGAGGCCACTGGCCTAGTGGAAGATATTATATTTCTAGCAGCGACCGTTACTGTTATGCATTTTTTTTCAAAAAAGTCTATATATAACACTGTTCCACAAATTTGGTGGTAATCGCGTGAACCTAAGAAAAAGCAGTTTTCCAAACTAATTTTGGTCGCTGAAGACGAAAACATTATGTATCATTTCTTCTTTTCAAGGCATAGTTTTGGAGATTTTTTTGAAAAAACGTGTTTTTGGTACTTTTCGCAGCTATTCGTCAATATCTCATAAAAAACAACGACCAAAAAAGTGAGCAAAACATATGGCCGAACCCTTTCCGAATGTAATTCGGAATAATAAAAAAATACGTTCAATGCCTATGATTCCTTAACTTATGAATAAGGAATCTCAGGTGGCAACACTTAACCATTTGTGGTATTAGTCACTGTTTCTACACCTGCTTACGGTTTTTTTTCTGTGTATCAGTCTCTGTAGTTGCGCCTTTGTGTATTCCTTTATCTCTATTTATTTCCCTTTCACTATCAGTTTGTATATCTCTTTCTCCCCCACTGTTTCTGGTCTTTCTCTAGTTCGTGTCCTTGTTTTTCTCTCTGCCAGCGGAAGGAGTAAAAATCACTCATACACACACACATGCACGTTCTCACTGTAGTAAGAATAGTAGTATGTATGTATAAANGCGTATGAGTAACATAATGCAATGCTCAAATTTCATACAAAACTAAATAAAATTCGTTTGTGTCTGGCTGTTTGAAAAAGGTATTAAAATAGTCCCCTAAGTATTATAATTATATAAAATTTGGTACCTAGAATATAAGGCAGTTTCCATTAATTATTTTGCCAGCATTAAAGCGTCTGACGGAAGTTACCGCCGACGGAAAGTGTTAGACAGTATTGAATAGTGATTTTTACAATGTTCTCTAAAACTTATATTAAAAATCAGCAATTCGAAACTAATATTTATAGGAAAGTAACGTTTTTATGTACCTTGGTAGGCTTGGCCGCATAACCAAGCAAGCAGTCACTCACGCATTCTTAAACACATACAACA
>NW_016219212.1:0-1557 GCF_001687245.7 Rhagoletis zephyria | reverse complement strand
TAAATGTGCACTTAAGCATAGAGGCAGCAAAGCAAAATATACTGTAAACCTAAGCTTAAGATTTTGTAGAACACTTAAAAACAAAATCATCATAATTTCAAACTTTTTTCTCAGAAAAGTTTTTTGAGTATACAGTTTTTTAGCCCAATCAATTTTAATGTAATAATGTGCAAGTTTCAAGTNTGCGAGATGAGCAAAATAAATAAAAGGTTGTAAAGTTAGGTAATTGTAGGGCCAGTGCAGGTAAACGTAATACTTTCATTGATAATTGATACTAGTCGCACAATTTTTAAGGCAGGTATTGCCAATGTGCAGGTATGTTGAATGCATCAATCGGAGCAGTTTCCTTATAAATGTTAAAAATAATGCTTTTGATGCGCATTTTGGGATAGGTATCTTAAATGTGCACTTAAGCATAGAGGCAGCAAAGCAAAATATACTGTAAACCTAAGCTTAAGATTTTGTAGAACACTTAAAAACAAAATCATCATAATTTCAAACTTTTTTCTCAGAAAAGTTTTTTGAGTATACAGTTTTTTAGCCCAATCAATTTTAATGTAATAATGTGCAAGTTTCAAGTGGCTAAAAGTTACCGTTGATTTTTATAATTTTTTTACCGAAGGTGTGTGGCGCTGCTACTGAATTTCAAAATACATAAATATTTTAAGGAATTTTAAAAGAGCACTTAAAAGGGGAAAATTGTAAGTAAAATTGTAAATGGGGCATGAAAAATTGAGGTACTAGGCGTGTTGGGTACATAAGCGGGGAGGTAGTTAAGAGAGGGATTTTCTTCAGAATACATTAAAAAAGCATGGTGTGCAAAAATGTTGGTTACTTAAGCGGGTTAGGCTCTTAAGCGGGGGGGGGGGGTTACTTAACCGGGTTTCACTTTAATTGAAAGCAACGCTTATGCTAATAAAAATGTTCAGGCAAAAATAGAATAAAACAGTAAAAGTTATGGTAGTCATTCACAAACAGTTACGCCTTTTTTCATTGTTTCTTTGCTTAAACTTTTTTTCATGTTGATTATCGAATAACCTGAGCGGGGACAAATATTTTTATATGGAGTAAGTATAATATATCATAGAAATACCGTTCGCAAAAGAAAACAAAACGGCTTAGATAGATAGATAATAGAGGTATGCACAGCGAGGAAAAGATCTATTGTGCCTAACAAAACGGCTTAAAATAATAAAAAACAGCCTTATAAAAATTTTAAAAAGGGGTTTAAAAAAGCACTTTTTTTGAAAATTACCCATTACATAAATAAATATTTCTTACATACAATGTATGTCGATTGAAGGATGGAATATTTTAGCAAATTAGCCAGAACTTCGATTAAACTAATTTAAATTAAAAAAAAACCTAAGCTCATCACTGCTGTGATTTCTACTGCGCCTCAAAGTTTACGGCCGCAACAAATATGATACTATTTCTAGCACTTAAAATCGAATTTTTGTGGCAAAATTTGCGGCGCACTAGAAATCACAACAGTGATAAGCAGGGAGCGGATTTTATGCAAATTGCCTTTTTTTCTGCTAAAGAGATAGAGTATAT
>NW_016219211.1:0-1557 GCF_001687245.7 Rhagoletis zephyria | reverse complement strand
AAAACCTTGTTTTAACGCCAACACCTAACAAACCTTTTGAAATAGTGATCATTGACACAATATGACCCTTGCTAGAATCAACAAGCGGTAACAAGTTCGCTGTTACTATGATTTGCGATCTGACAAAGTATCTGGTAACCGTTGCTGTTCCAGATAAAAGCGCCAAAACTATTTCCTCTGCCATTTTTGAAAGTTGTATACTAGTATACGGCATAATGAATTCCATCAGATCAGACTTAGGGACTGAATATAAAAACGAAATATTTTCGGAACTAACAAAACTTTTAAAAATTAATCATAACTTTTCAACAGCACACCATCACGAAACGGTGGGCACAATTGAACGGAACCATCGCGTTTTTAATGAATACATACGTGCATACCTAAATGAGACTCTATCAGACTGGGACACTTATCTTAAGTATTTCACCTTTTTGCACAATACAACGCCAAATTCTGTTTTTGACAACAAATTTACTCCATTCGAACTAGTTTTCGGGAAAACACCGACTTTACCTCACGAATTGAAAAAAGAAAGAATTGATCCCATTTATAACGTTGAAAATTATGCAAAAGAGGTTAAGTACCGTATGCAAAAATCGCACATTTTGGCAAAAGAGCTTATCACCAAACATAAGGTCCGGAATAAAAAGTTATACGATAGATATGCACATCCAATATCTATTAATAAAGACGACATGGTTTTGATCCAAAAAGAGCCCCGTGACAAACACGACAGCATATACCAAGGTCCTTACCTTGTGACTGAAATCGACGGTGTTAATATAACAATTTTCGACAAATCAAAAAACAAGTTTAAAAAAGTTCCCAAAAACCGAATACAAAAAGTCACTAAATAAATATTTCACTACGCTTTATCACTGATTTGCGAAATGTAATAACTACTTTTGAATTTAACAATCACTT
Organism: Rhagoletis zephyria; assembly: GCF_001687245.7. NCBI lineage: Eukaryota > Metazoa > Arthropoda > Insecta > Diptera > Tephritidae > Rhagoletis > Rhagoletis zephyria. The sequence goes on along the minus strand of NW_016219211.1, from coordinate 630 downwards.
GAATTTCCTAAACACATAAGAAAAACGCATACCTTAACCTTACTCTATCAAATATTTTGTAACAAATACGATATAACTTATTCGATTCAAAAACTCGCATTACTTATAGTTTACACCTGCAGGTTAGGCTACTATATTCTAGCATTAATTAAATATTCATATTTCTTTTAAATAAATTGAACTTAAGTACCAACAAAATTTTGCAAAATCACAAAAGGAAATTTCACAACAACAAAAAATANAAAAGAAAATTTCACAACAACAAAAAATATGTATATAAATTAATTTGTCAAAACAAAAATCTATTATCATATTTACATAAATTACAAAAAATCTTGAATTCCTTTTCGTAATAATCCCCAATACAAATTTTCTAAATGCTATACTTATAAGACGTAGCTGTTTATACATACAGCATAAGCTATTTATTTAAATAATATACTACTACTACTTAATTATATATGAAAAATAGTTTTTCTAGTTATGGCACTACTATACAATAATTGGCGGATTAGATAATTATTAGTAAATAAATTAGTAATAAGAACTAATTACAATATGGTTTAGATTAACTTTGTAAGGAAAGTTAAATCGTTGTGAACGAACGAGTGGAGGAGGAAGAATATTCCA
>NW_016219210.1:0-1557 GCF_001687245.7 Rhagoletis zephyria | reverse complement strand
AGATTTTTTTTCTGATTTTTCTCATGATGGTTACAATCAATCCTGTCACACCATTTCGGCTTGACGTTGAGNTAGGTTTTTCTTAAATGCCCATAATTTTCAAACTGCATGGGATAGATTTTTTTTCTGATTTTTCTCATGATGGTTACAATCAATCCTGTCACACCATTTCGGCTTGACGTTGAGTTCTGGGACACCCTGTATACAGTAATAAACCTTTTTGAGTACTCCTCGGGGGTAAAATCTGATTAGGGTTGATAATAAGAAGGAGTTGCATACAAAATTACTGTGGTACGAAAGGGAGCAACAACCATACTAAGGCAAAGTGGCACAGGTTATTTTGTAAACAAACACTTTTCTTATCATTTTAAAAAGATAATTGCTATTTATTTTCCAATATTCAGATATCCAGCTTGTAGCCAGAGGCAGTGGCTTGTGAGGGTCACTAAAATCTACTCATCATATTGGAACAGCTCCAGGTAATGGACCATTGAGGACCAGTTTTTCAGTGCACGGCCGTGGTTTAAACTCAGTTTAAACGCCCGATCTGGCGGGTTTAAACTAAGATCTGCCAATAAAATGTCAGCCAGCTGTTTAATTTAAACTCAGTTTACTTAAACTAAGTTTAAACTGGCACTGAAAAACTGGCCCTGAATGTGTTGGCTGAACTTATGACCGCCATAACCAACGCACTCTCCAACCAAATGCGTGTCTCGATTTTATACGGTAGCAATTTGTAGCAATTGCTATTGTTTGTGTGTATGATTCATATTTGTGATATTCTGTGTGCTTAATGAGCTGTCTGGGCGAATGCGCTGGCACGCATTAGAGTCTCTATAACAAAACAAACCTTGTTTTTTTGGGAATAAAGATCTAAAGAAAATTTAGAGTTTTCTTTGATAAATACACAAAATTCACGGTTTTTAATAAAAAATACGATGTGAGTTGCCAGTTTATAGAAAAACACAAGCGTTAATAATGTACTTAACTATTGATATTATTCTTAATTAAGCATTGATACTATACTTAACCTACATTTTGTTCATAAATAACACAATTATATAAATTTTATCCTCGAGAAGACCTTTTTCAAATCATCAGGCGAAATTCCCCACAGTAAGGCCGTGATTACGCCACCAATTTCGATTGGCAATCACCGTGCAATTGTTGTGCACAGCACGGAGAGAATTTTCAAAATCGAGCAGCCAGCACGCTATTTTTTCAGGGTGGCAATACGCAATTTTGCGAAAAAGTATTAGTATTAAATATTAGAATAGTAAAAAATATTTTTTTTATTATTATTGTAAAGTAGATATTAAAAAAGGCGTGAGTGCTAGGTACTCATGATATTTTCTGTGTAAACATATGCGTACGGCAAAGCATAAAAGTACGTTTATATATAAATATGAACTCAATAAAAGCTCGTTAGCTGTTAAAATGGTTGTGTTACTTTAATATTTGACATTCCTCCTCTTCTTCGCAAGTATAATCGATAAAACCTTGTTGGTCACCAAAAATTTATCGGTTTAATCTGAGATTATTTTATAATTATAATTT
>NW_016219209.1:0-1557 GCF_001687245.7 Rhagoletis zephyria | reverse complement strand
TGTTGTTGTATAATAGACAGCACCATTCGTTGCAACAATCGACTGGAATTGTACGTACATACATATGTATTTTATTAAGAATTTATTTTGACTTATTATTAAAAAAAAAAAAAAGATATACGAAATTTCCTCTGGTCATTGAAGGGATAAAATGAAAAAAAAAAAATATAATAAATGTGTACCATTTCAAAACTGGCATGTGGACACAAATTTAGTGACCGATATTTTTAACGTAATAACACCGGCATTTACACTGGCGGTCACACATAACTTGCCACCACTATTTGTTTTAAGGGAGGTAGAATATTGTAAATTAAATATATTAAATAAAAATCAAAATTTGAAACTTTGTTAAAAATTTAAAAATTATACATATAAAATTTTCATAAAAATTTCAATGCAGTTTTATAGCTCATTTAATTTTTGGTGTAATAAAGTGCAAGTTTGACATAGCTCAAGATTTTGTTTGATTTTTTTTTACGATGTTGCGTACTTCCCCTTTAAAAAAAGGATGCGTTATATGGAAAAAACAGCGCATGACCGTCAGAAAAAAATGAAAAAATCAAAATTTTAGGCCACTTCGAACTTGCACATCATTTCATAAAAATTTATATTAAAAGGTTGGAAATATTCATGAAAATTTTTTACATTTTTCTAAATTTTGCACAAAGTTTGCAATTTTTATTTGCATGGTTTTTGTTATAAAGTGAACTATATTAATTTTTTTTATTAATATACGAAATGATAATTCATAAAAAATGGTAACAAGTAGCGATGTGCCGGATAGAGATTTTAAAAATAAAAGCCTGATTCGGATATCCGGTAGATTGCTGCCCTTTATAAATTTCACAATATTGTTTTTTTTTTTTTTTGTTAAGCAACATACTTATGACCAGATTATATGCTTTTCCGAGCTGAACTATAAAATACGGCCACGCTGCGATCGGGCACAACGCGCACTATGTGGAACCGCTATAGGGATCTGAAGAGGAAAGCGAGACGTATTTGCCGCAATAAGAAGAGAGAGGCCGAAATACGTGAGTGCGAAGAGCTTGAAATGCTGGCCGACAGGAGGAATGCCCGAAAATTTTACCAGAGAGTTAGGCGACTTACGGAAGGTTTAAAGACCGGGGCGTAAGAACAATAATGGCGACCTAGCAACTGATGTCCAGAGCGTACTTAAATTATGGAGGGAACACTTTTCCGCCCTATTAAATGGTAGCAGCACGGAAAGTTGTGGAGAAGAAGAACCCGAGCCCGCAGTCGATGATGACTGCCTTCTAAGCATAGGTTACAAGGTCTTATCGACAGAGGTCCGATTTTGCCCATTTTCAATACCATCCGTCCTACGCCCGAAAGAAGTACACGTTAAGATATTTCAATTTTTACTCGAGTTATCGTGTGCACAGACGGACGGACGGATGGGCGGACGGACAGACAGTTACCGCTTAATCGATTTCTCTCTTCATTCAGATCATTTATGTATACATTTGTCAATATCTATCTCAATTCGTTTTGCCTGTTACAAACAACCGTTATGTGAAAAAAGTTATAATA
>NW_016219208.1:0-1557 GCF_001687245.7 Rhagoletis zephyria | reverse complement strand
TCAAAGCTTCTAGTATGTGTTTGTCAAAAATTTAAATGTCAAAACTGCTTTGATATTTACGGTGACCATCCGTCCTTTATTTTAAAGAACAGACCTTTGTTTTAACCCTCTGTGCTTTATTGTTTTTTTTTTTTTTNTATTCTCCTGTTCCAGTTAATAAATGTTACATAACAAAAACCCAAAACAAAAAAAAAATTTGAAATGTTATAAAAAAATGTTCACCAAAATAAATATTTTTTTTTGTTTTTGGTAGCAAAGGATGGCGAAGTTCTTGAAAAGATTTGGCTTAATTTTTCGCTACAGCAGGGAAACTTGTACAATTAAATAATATAATTACCTGGTAAATATTTGATTTAAATTACGATATGGGTAAGGTAATTTTATCATACAATTTGTATGTATGTATGTATGTATTCCCAAATCATTTACAAAAAAATATCCTTTATTTTACGTTGGTTAATATGGTCACCATAATGATATTAGACTTTGCACCTATTCAAAAACAAAATTCTTGTTCAAAAACCCTTACTCTGGCACCACTGTCAATGTTGACAGCTACAGTTATAAAAAGTGAGGGATTTCGTTTATCTTAGAACCACAATCAACATCGATGTTAACGTCAGCTTGAAATTTCACGGTAATCATACAGCTGAGTTATGGACAATCCTGGTTTTAAATATGTATGTAGATTTGGACTTGGGTTTTAATTACATTTTCAAAGGTGACCAAACACATGCTAATAATAACTAAAAATATGACGATTGTAGTGAGAAATGAGATAAATACTTTAGTAAGTAAAGAAACCGGCACCCCAAGCACGGCTGTGAGTTTGAGGTCAAATAATATTCATACCGGCAGCTACATATGGATCAAGATTTCATATATGTATTTAAAGTCTAATCCTGCCTTAATTTTCTGGGCTAAAATCCAGCATTTAATTATTTTACTTAAGTATGTCCCTGAAACAATATATTTGTAAGTATCACTTACCACACATATACATACATACCTTATAATAAAAATTAATGTTTTATTATGCCATTTGAAGTAAGCACCATGTCTGCAAATTCGTGCCTATTTCTCAAAGGGAATTCTTCTTTGCACAAACTTCCCAGACCAAAGTGTCATCAGCAACAACCTTGGAAGTTTTCGAGTGCCTTTCGATAGTGGCGGCAATTAGCTGGGATTATTTGATTACAATGCTAATTGCCACAAGTTTTGCATAACCACAGTCTTCCCGGCTGACATGGTACATCCAACTAGCTTACACAGAAATGTATGTATTTTCTTAGGCGCTGCTACTTTGGTGTAATCTTAAGCCAATCATATCTTAGCGCATGTAACTGAAGTGGAGTATTGAAGTGATGAGCGAGGTAAGAGCTGAAAACGCGTAGGCTTGGCAACACAATAAATTTTAGCACATTAATTTGTTATCAGCAACACCGTGGCTGTTCTCCATTTTAACACTGTACATATGTATAACTCTCTGCTTACTTACATGTACTTAGGTATGTACATACATACATACATCTCCAAGGATTAAAACAAGCCACTTCC
>NW_016219207.1:0-1557 GCF_001687245.7 Rhagoletis zephyria | reverse complement strand
CAACTTTATGTGTATACAAGCTGTCAAAATTTTGCGTAGTCCCATGAGCAAGTTAAAAACTTTGGCATTCGTATTCACAACGAGAAATCTCGAAATTTTTGTTTGGTCTTTCCAAATTGTCTCTTTTTTTATCAGTTGGCCAAGGCCCTCAGTGGCAGCGCTTCGAGCGTTGAGATAGTAATTTCATGTCAATTAGTAGAATAGCCCATGCTGAAAAAACTTTTTATTATGGCGAGAAAAATTTACATTTCTGCTGTGCCATTAGTAACTTTTTACTGCTGGAAATTTTTGACAGTTGCTCTGGTGCAAAAGAAGTTGAGCAATTAAAATCAGAAATTATNACAGTTGCTCTGGTGCAAAAGAAGTTGAGCAATTAAAATCAGAAATTATTCAAAAAAGACTTGTCTCTGCTGACATTTATTCTTCTAGAACTAAAAACCATGCATTTATTATACGCCTTAGTAATAAAATTAGAACAAAAAAACTCTTCAAAACCGTCAGGCCGGGTTGAAAATTTTCATTCACCTCATAGTTAACAAAAATTTACCATCCGTAGTACTTTTCTATCAATTCGCAAATGCCGTTTGCATAAAAAAGGTTATGAAATGGGTTTTATTTAAATCGTTTAGAAAGTGAGTCATTTATGTATACCATTTTATGTGGAATTATTCAATAAATTTCATTTTACACTATACTTTTTGAAACTATTTGGAGTTAATTATTTTTGTTTCCTAAAAGCAACCCTGCGTGGTTGGAAGGCGTATGTACCAAAAAATCATCCCTAGCATATTCATCCCCGAGGAAGGCAGTCGCCAAATTCACCGAAGGTTGTTTACTGGTTATATTGTGGTAGCACTGTCAATTTTATGCTAAATTAGTAATGGGAATGCATGTGAAGTAATCGCTCCGATAAGTTTTAACCATTGCGTTTCTGCTTCCATGTAATTGAATATCTGCACAAGCGATTGTTTATATCACGGTCGCGTTGCCTCGAACTTGAAAAAATCATCAATTACCAAGCAGAAAAAGTATTAAAAATTATCAAAAGCATTTACAACTGTTATTTTGGGAAAATTTTACAAAAAATTTTTTTTTTGCTACAGAGCAACTTGAGGAGATAACCGTCTTCATGTGTCGGCATGGTATATTGATAGCTGCGGTCCAAGAGACGAAGTTGCACAGCAATTCAACTTTGTTGAATTGCGCCGGGTACAACGTGCACCGTCGAGATCGCGAGCGAGATAATGCTGGTGGCTTAGCGTTCATCACGCACCACACCGTGCAGTATCGTCTTATCGAAGCAGACATCGACCGCAGGGAATGTCAGGCGATGTTGAGCTCGAAATATTTAACATGTACATACCCCCTGTCACCTGCTGCCCGGCAGGATATCACCCTGATATAGGTGCGCTCCTCAGAGGTGAAAACCGTATGGTAGTAGGTGACTTGATGGGTCTTATCAGTGTGGCTTTAGACCTGGCAAATCCACCATAGACCAGGTATTCACAATACGCCAAATCTTGGAAAAGACCCGCGAGAAAAGGATCGACACTCACC
>NW_016219206.1:0-1557 GCF_001687245.7 Rhagoletis zephyria | reverse complement strand
TTCTTCTTCTTCTTCTGTTTGCATCACTTTCGGCTAACATTTTAAACAGATGTAGTTGAAGCAACAACAACCACAACAGCAATGCATTTCATGTATGGTTGATTTGTAGTGAGGGGGAGGTGAAAATTAGTGCTTTTTCTGTTCCCTTAAATAAAGTAAGGTTTACTACTTTTTGAGGTGCAAAGTGGTGCCTACTTTGATTCAGTGCTATTATTGTACTAATGCTGCTGCTGTTGCACTTTCTTACTAATTAAATAAGCAAATGCAACCTTTTTGTTTTTTTATTACAATGTTTTAGACATGATAAAGCAGCAACAACAGTTTCTTTCGATGACAATCTGCCATTTTGTATTTTTCTCTGTATACTATTACTTCTAGCAATAGTAACAACACGGCTGTTCTACCTTGACACCTCATTACCTCGATCACATTGAACACTTCGGCAAAAAAGATCACCTGTTTTTCTACACTCATTCATTCTTTCCTTGAACAGGTGTTAGCAATAGCACTGTGATCATTTGCCATCTTTTCTATTGAGGACGTTGGTGACTAGGAATTAATCAATTCCAGTGGCTGCAACAGTGATCACTGCACTGTTTCAATTGCAGCAATAGCGGAATGAACTTGTGCACGAGCTCAATTTGAATCAATACATTTTCCCTTTTCTTTGATTAGATAGCAATCCTGGATCGCGTGTGGCCAAGAAACGAGAAGCGTGTTAAAACTCGGTTAAAAATCATCAAATCAGCAAACACACACAGAAAATCACCGTTGCACACTGCACACACACACTTCAGTGGCTCATTCAATTGGATCGATCATTCAATTGATCATCTTGTTGCCTGAGTCGGTGTGTTGCTGCTGCCATTTGATGCCTAGTAATTACCAATGCAAATTGGCTAATTGCAGGGCGGTGAAGTGAGGTTGAGTGTGTGTGTGTTTGAGATTATGCACACAAACACACACACACTCACAGACGTTCCGTTTGGTAGAAGAAATAGAAGAAGAAGCTTCTCAAACTCCTGCAAAAGCTGTCTGAATTGAATGTGCAATGCCTAAAGTCAGTCATTCAGCCATTCAGTACGAGCGAGTGAGTGAGTCGCCTCAAAATAGACGCCTGGCACGCATTGCGAATTATTGAATACAAAGTGATCACTATGCAATTAGTAGTGCAGTGGTAGGACTTGCACAGTAGCACTAGGCTGCGATTAGCAATTAGCAAACGAAGAAGAAGAAGGGAAGAAGATAACCAAGTGCTCGATGGCTGACTGACTGACTAACAAACTGACGGACGGGCTGACTGAACAGGCTCATTTGAATATCGAATTGCCAACGCCGATGACCGGCTCAAGTTCCCGCCCTCGCTTTTTGGCTGCTAAATCAATTGGACGTGCACTTTGTCTGATTTTGTCTCTGACTGTCTGACTGTCTGTATGTTGTTTGTATCTGTCTGTTGTCTTGAGGATGGCAATTGTCGGCCTCTGTTTTAAGACGGTGGTGGTGGTAGCAGTATCTTCAACGTACATTTAACACACTTGCTGGATTGATCCCTTTCTT
>NW_016219205.1:0-1557 GCF_001687245.7 Rhagoletis zephyria | reverse complement strand
CTTCAAAGGACAATGCTACAGCATTTAGTTTAATTACAATTTTGTAATCCAATGAATTTTAATTATTAAAGTAGCAACTGTATTGTATTTAAGCGAAAGATAAGGGACAAACGTAGATTGGGGTTTGCTTATGCCTGCTAGCTTTTAGAAAATAATGCTAACAATTTCCCCCAAACGGAAAATGTTCCGGAGGGTGAAGCGGGGTGTACTTCATAGTTGACTGCCTACAGTTGAGGTCAATAAGGCAAACTTTAACTAAGTAAATTCGAACCAATCAAGCACACAAAAACCTACACACTCACATACATGTATACATGTACATACATACCAATAAAAATGAAATAGGTTGCGTTCGTATGCATCATTTGCCTACTGACATGGATTCAATTGATGGGAATTGAATGGGGTAGAGTAGCACAGAATACTAAGTAGGCAGCAAGTCACTCACCTGTAATGAGAAGAAAATGAAGAGAAGATTAAAATGAGAAATTATATTTCATAGCATATGAAAAGGCGCATAAGCATGCATTGCATGCGGCCATTTGAAATTAAAAATAAATTTTATAAAAAGTTAACTATCAGACATAAACATATGTATGCACGTACGGTGCTTTTATTAGATAAAAGGAGTTTAACAGTTAATAGGTATAATGGCTTAGGTAACTAACCGCAAATGTTATCTTTTGAACGCATGCGCCAATTCACGCATACACCCACACACGCGCGCAAGCAGTTTGGNCAATAATGGCAGGAATTCTTACAACGCAACAACAACTATACAAAAGTGCGGTTATGTGTACAACAATAAATAAATGGTTCAATAAACACTTTTGTATGTATGCATGTATGTATGCGAATGTGTTGCGCGTATGTATTCGCAAAATTGTTGGCACTTTTTGGCTGCGCACAACTTATAACAACCACTCAGTTAACACTTTATTTTATTTCTTTGGCACTTAGATACTTCACTCACCTTTACGCTCGTGTCTTTATGGCTTTGCACACCGATTTAAAGCCAAATCTTTTAAGCTTTATAAATGCAAACGATTGGCGCCTGCAGGCAAACTGAGTCATCTCATTTTATATGAATTTACTTCCAATGGCGTTTCAGGCAAGTTCAGTTGGAAAGGCAGCCGCCATTAAGAACTCTTCGCTCAGTCGCGCAACGTTTTGCTTTTTTAATAAAAAAAATATATATGTACATACATATGTGTGTGTAGTTTTCGCTTTCTGTTCAGCAAATATTCATACCTGAACTGCGCTTTGTAGATTTGAAAAAGTAAATCAGCTTAAAGGTAGTACCGCAAAGTATCGATAGCTGCTGTGCGTTAAAGCATTTGCCTCTGTTATACCGCTATGGTTGGTATTAAATTTTTTGAATGTGTACATTGGGGCGAAGTAATTTAATTTCGAAAAAAGTGTATAGCACATTCCAATTCTACATTCGACTCTAAACAAAAATGGTGAACAAACTATAAACCAAAAATGACGTTGATTCGCCCAATTTCTAAAAGATACAATATAATTTTTTCTGAACGAAATTATTTTTTCATTTAA
>NW_016219204.1:0-1557 GCF_001687245.7 Rhagoletis zephyria | reverse complement strand
TCCCGGCGCTGCAGGCGGCCATTGAAGCGGAGCTGGCCTCTGTGCGAGCACAAGCTCAGCAGCAGCTTTCATCGCTGAAAATGGGCGAAAACATCGAAAAGAAGGTCGATCTGTCGCGCTACCTGAAGATCCTCTCCATCATCGACCTGTACGCTTTCTGCTACCGGCCAAAGCTGGCCGAGTCGGAGACGGTCGAGGCCTCCATTGGATGGGTCCTCTCCTCAAGCGACCCGCAGCAGGCGCTGGTCAAATCCTTTCTGCTGCCCGCCCTCGANCTGGAAGAGATCTCCGCCCACCCTGACCTATTCACCAACTGGCGCTCGCTGAATGAGTCACTCCTCTACCCGCCGCCCCTTTGGCGGCTGCTCGACGAAGAAGGGGGCGGGTACTTTCTGCGTGCCACGGACTTTGCCGAACTGGTCACCGCCGAGGTGCTCTGGCAGTACGCCGTCGACCGCAGTCGCTTCCAGCTGGCAGTCGACTGGATCGAAACGGGCCACGCCTCCCTCCCCTACTGCCCCGCCATCAGTGTTCCGGAAGGGGAGCTGGCCACCGCCCAGCGAATGCTCGCCTACCTGCACGCCCACGGCTCCTTTCTGCTGAAGCAGCGGGTGATGGGCGCCCTGCTCTGCGGCCGCGGGCGGCAGACCTTCTTTGGCGGCTTCACCTTTTATCAGTTGAATCCGGGGTCCTTTACCTTCCAGACGATGCTCGGCACTGTCGGGCAGAGTGGGCGGCTGCTGTTGAACAGCAGTTCTGGTGCTTCGGGGACTTCTTCTTCTCAGCATCTTCACCTGCTCTCCTGCTTTCTTCCACCAAGTGAAACTGATGGTGAGGAGGAGGATGATCAGCTCTCGATCAACAGTCCTCGCCTGCCCGACCTTCGCCTGCAGCTGTCTCGCCTAGTGGACTACTGCCTCGCCAATGGCCTCTACGAGTTTCTCTACCTCCTCTACGGGCGTTTTCGAGGGCAGCTGGCGCCGATCATTGCGCAGGAGCTGAAGGTGGTGAAACCTCCTGAAAGTGGTTCAGCTCAGAAGAGCAAAGTTCTCCGCCTGCTCGTTCACTTTGATGAGTACAGTTCGGAGGAAGTTGATGACGACAAGAGCTGGGACTTTGTTTTTGCAAAAACACTGCCAACAATTGAGTATCTCTATGGAGGTGGTGGTGAAGGTGAATGTGAAGATAAAGATCACCTTTCTACCATCGTTCGACGCCTGCTCATCAAAGAAGAGGACAAAGACAGTTCTCCTAATCAGCAGCCAGCGGACATTGACCTTGCCCTGCTCACCTTGTCCTTTTCCTCTGAGCTTACCTTGGACCGTCTGGCTCAGCGTCTTCGAAGCGGCCATGTTTCGACTTCCTCCTCTTTCTCTAAACTGCTTCACTACAAGTATCCGCTTATTTGGAGGGCGTTTGAGCCAGCGCTCAAGGACGACGAATCTACAGAAGAAAGAGGAATTACTCAAAATTTGGCTAGCAGGACTTCTGCAGAGATAACTAAAATCGTCAATTTGGCCTCTGGTCAATCTACCTCAGTCGACCTCTACTTTCTCC
>NW_016219203.1:0-1557 GCF_001687245.7 Rhagoletis zephyria | reverse complement strand
GTGCCGGACACATGAGAAAGACAATTTCAGAGTGGGCATTAGAGAAAAGCTGAGCTTGAAAAAGAGAACACATCCTCAGCAACAAACTGAACCGCATCATTACTAGCCATTTGTAGAAGCGTTTTCAAGTCAGGGGAGCTATTAGCAGCAACAGCAGCCATTGCAATGTAAAGTGTCATTACTGGGAAATGTCATCGTACAGTGGGGAGCACTGAGCACTGAGCAGCTGATGATGATGCCGATGTGAAATCAATTGAATCACACACACGGGCAAACTTTTCCCCATTAAGTGTGTGTGTAATCCATATCGATAGATTGTCAATTAATTTGATCGTGCCCGCCAGCATCAGCAGCAGGGTCAGGAGCATCAGAAGATGATCGGGAAAAAAGAGAAAAAAGTGGCAAACACGTCTTCAGCAGCACTTCAGCGGGTGCAGACACAGTGAGTTCTAATGAGCGCTAATCTTGCGGCGACTTTTGTCTCTGTGATTGTGTGTTTACACAAGTTGCCCAGTTGTGTTGAGTGTTCAGACACAGCGGATAACACTTGACTCAAGGCAAAAGAAATCAGTTGGTTGAAGATGGGCAATTGATGATGGGTAGGCGCCAGCCATCGTTGCAGCGGACTCTTCAATCAGCGGACATTTGGCCTGTTGTGTGTGTGTGTGTGTGCTCATTAGCAAGTGATGGCCATTGCCGCCAAGTGCTCATTAAACTTAAAGACCATCTCCTCCTCATTGTCATTGCCGGATTTGNCAAATATAAAGTTAATCGTAGACAAAAGGCTGATCTCAAATTACTGCACTTGTAATGCCAAACTAAGCAAGTCAAGATATTTTTTCTTGAATGTGGCAAAATTATTAAGAAGATTAACACATTTTTCAACGCTAAATAATGTATGCAGTATAATGTANGGCAAAATTATTAGGCAGATTAACACATTTTTCAACGCTAAATAATGTATGCAGTATAATGTACTTTTTCTTTTTGTAATTCGAAACTTTTTAAATTCTGCTCTCTTATCAGACAAAACCAGTGTTGTCCGAAGTTGTTCCAAAGTGCGCCTCAACTTTGACTTTAAAAAGTTTGTACAGTAAAAACCTAATACAACAAAACAATCAAACAAAAACTTTTGTTATACCAAAAAAGCTTATTTTTAGAACAATTACAAAAATAAAAATGCTACTTATACTGCAAAAAAATGTAGTAAAACCGATCACCAGATCAGGCATCAGCCAAAATGCATTGAGAAATTGGCCTCTGCCGCAATCATCGAAAAAGAATAAATAAGTCTTTGGAATCAGCGTTCTGGCAGTAGTCAGCAATTAGTAGAAAAAAAGTAGGCAAAAAACTCTTAAATTCTGAAGTGCCACCAATTGCCGACTAATTGATTCGCTGAGGCGAAAATGAGCGCTGCGTTGTGGGCCAATGAGTGGCAGGAAGTGCAGAGGGAAAAGATGAGACTGAAACCAAAGCCAAAACTGAAGCCAACAAAGACAAAACAAAGTGTGTGGCCAAGCAAATGGAGCAGCAGCACTTTCTTCTTTTACACACACA
>NW_016219201.1:0-1557 GCF_001687245.7 Rhagoletis zephyria | reverse complement strand
TAGCCCCCATACCTTAAGGTAAGACGTATTCTACGTCAAAAATGGAATTCGGATTTATGATTCTTTTCAAAATGAAATACAGAGGCCAATAAGCAATTTGCTATTTTTACCTACTACCCTATTCTTCAACTTTTTATGCGCAAAGTTTATTCAATTGATAAATTGAGACTTTGGAGCTAAAACAATAAAAAATTATAAAGTACCAGAGAAACCAGATGTGTGCGCATAGAACTTAAATAATTCAGAAATGCAATTTTTTCACTTGCACCTAAAATCATCATTTGACACCTTCTATAAAATAATGTTTTTCACACGAAATACTCTACATCAGTGCCTGCCAGCTTACATGACACACGCTAGCTTCAGCATTAACAAAACACAACAAATAAAATTAAAAAAAAACTTTTTTTTTTTACAAACAACTAGATGAAAATATTTTTGCAAGTAATGTTGTCATAAAACTTAAATAAAAGTAAAATAAGAAAATTTGCCCATAAAAAATNTGACTTATGTACATACACATTTACATAAATATATAGATAGTATATGTACTTATTAATGATCCTACGGCCATAAGTTTGATACGTGGTACTCGATTAGCTGATATGCTTGGGAATAGGTATGTTGTGGATTGGTTCTACATATCCATTCGCCTTCCTGAACCATTTGGAGTTCGTGATGAGTATCGTTAAGCAACTTACATTTATGTACATACATACGTAGCTCAAAATTTAGTAAAGGTCAGACAAGTCGTACCTTGTCATGACTTAACTTCCACAATAATTAGATCGCCAGAGAGGGGAGCACCATCTATTAGAGCGAAGCTTTCCGATCGCTCACTGGATGGCGATCCAATTGTTACTATTTAGGAACAAAAATCCATCAGTTCAACCTTGAAAATTTATTAATTTATTTCATTTGTATAATTTAGCCTGCATACATACATACATCCGAGCAACACTTTGAATATTTACTTGATATTCACGGCAATTTTCAATCTTTGAAGGAATTTCAATGTCAATTTCGTCGTTTTCTCGATTACCCTTTCTAAAGCCACCTTCGATAAAAATTGTTGGATATTTGGCAGGTCCAAAATCCCGCCGAAGAGCTTTTTTTCTTGACCGTAACTCGCAAAAGTTGGGTAGAAATGGCATCCTCTTCTAAGATTAGAAGGGAAAGAAAACGAAAGAAATTCCCGTTAATAGGAAAACGTTTCCGAATGCAAACCTAAAGTTCATTCAACATTTTCAAAAATAAAGCACAAAATTAAATAACAACTTGATAAGTGAAAGGAGTTCCAATCACCGGTTTTAACCACCAGTTTCGAAAATATTCTAAAATTTTCTGCAATAATGTAAAGCAATTAAAATTCATCGCTTGTGCTAACAAAATATCCATTATTTTATCTCGTGAAAGAAATGGTAAACAAAATAATCCCATATAGATCGACTTCCATGAATCAAATTTGTGGAACTAATGTCAGACCTTACTTTCAAGGACCAAGAATCGATCGATGGTAGTAATTTGACGACATAAGTTACATGGAACTTATGTCAC
>NW_016219200.1:0-1557 GCF_001687245.7 Rhagoletis zephyria | reverse complement strand
TTACATCACATAAACTCGTACATACATATATACGTATATATGCTATAGATCACCTATCTTGTGATTGGGCGATACTTTTTTCGAACAATACTTCTTGCGCCACCCTGTACACAAATTTTGAAGCTTAGGAAAAAAACTGGTAGAAAAAAATTGGTAATACGAAAAATTGCAAGCAATGATTTTTTTAACTTTTTTCGTTTGATAATTTTTATTTTTTTTTACTCTATTTTATTTTTATTTTTATTTTCCTTTTTTTTTTTTAAATAGCGAGGTAGAACCGCTGAGAGATACTTTTAGCATTTTTGACGTTTTCAAGCATTAAGATTTTAAAATATACTCACAAACTCACACACACATTCTCATTTTCAATCTCAAACAATAAAAATTTTGAAAAACTACATTTTCTCATTTTCAGTTTTATATGATTTTAAAATGCCGGGAAACGTCTAAAAAAATTATGGCCGAGAACGGTTCTACCCAAGATATATTAAACAAGGTGTAACTGACAACTCAGGTCGGTTCTCTTTTAAGGTACTATTATGCCAAAAAAATATAAACAAACCATTCAAAACTCATAAAAAAATTGTTCAATGCATTTTGGTTCTACTGTACTATGTTTCCAGCATGGTATGTACTATATTATTTTTTTATTTATTTGTGCTGTTCTTTTTATTTTTATTTTAATTTTATTTATTTATTTATTTTTCGTTGTATTTCGTTTTACTCACTCCCTTCACTTCANTTACTTTTATTTCATTTTAACTCGTTTCTGGTTCTTTTCTGTGCGTCATTGGATTAAAGTACATTTCTCACCTTAATTAAGATTTTGAACATTGCATATAGTTGAAATCAGTGTGGCCAGATATTTTTTCAAAAAACTGCAAATTTTCGAAAAATACTGTAACCCACCAAAAAAAGAAGGGAGCTTTTACAAAATTAAGGGTTTTTTTTTAATTTTTTAAACATAAATAACAAATAACTATTAATTGAAAAATTAAATAACTCAAACAGTTTAAATTTTACAAAAAGCTGAAACATAGAATAGACTGAAACATTTAAGTCACGTTTCTGTTTAATTATTTCTCACAAATTCCTAAAATTTAGTACAATCTGAATATTTTTTTATTTTATTCAAATTGTTTCATAGAAAATATTTTCTCCTCATTAGCTGTGGCAACTTGAATGCAAAGAAAAGCCTAAACCATTTGTTTTAAAAGAAGAATCGCTGCTCCTTCAACGCTGCTGTTCATATTAAATATTGACTTCCAAAATCCATAATAGAAGTTTTAGTTTATTAATTTAAATTGGAAATATCGAAACAATTCTCTAATTTGTACTAAATAGAAGGTGTTTTAAAAAACTGTAGTTTGTCGAAAAAAACGTAATTTACAGTTAAGATTGTGGATCTGGCAACATTGATTGAAACACAAACCTTATACAAGCATATTTGCATTCTATAAAAGCGCATACTAATTATAGTGTGTAGAACCGTCATAAAATAGCCTTTGGAATTCAATCTAGTATTCCCACTAAAAAATCATAAATTTAATTTTTGTC
>NW_016219199.1:0-1557 GCF_001687245.7 Rhagoletis zephyria | reverse complement strand
ACAAACGTCATAGAAAGCCAGTTATAGAAATCATATCATAGCAAAAATTGAATAATAAACTCCAAGAAGTTAATAACATAAAGTCGAAGGCGGTGACAGCTGATTGAGCTTTTTTTTGTTGCCGATCGAATTATCGCTCAAAGGTACTCAAATGACAGACTCACCGTGTAGAGTTAATATGATGACTGCAAACAGCTATTGCGGTAGCAAATCAATAATGCGATACTACTTTTATATTTACATACATATGTATGTAGNGACGCGCTCATTTCGTTGGCTCACAGTAAGCTGGTGCGTTGCCACTGCTCGGTTGGATGGCCGTCTCGTTAATTATATGCGTGCAATAATTGTTGCCGCTATGGCCAAATGGTAGGACCTGGGTTCGAAAAAGTTTTTTTGAATAGCGATCGCGTCTCGGCAGGTAATAGCAAACCTCCGAGTTTATTTCTGCCATCGTTTAATGATTAAATGCCAACTTTTTATTGATTACTAATTAATTACTTAAAAAATTAAATGCTGTAAAAAACGAAGGTAAAGTCGCCCTTGCTTATATGATTAGCATGTGCTACGAAATTGTTTTTCGCTTTTTCTGACGAACGTATTATTTTGAGTTGTGACTCTTTTGAAGACGGTGGGCGATATGTATAACATTCAGTGGTATCCAAAATAAATCAACTGCCGTAACTAGTTTCAAAACCATTGTCAATTTGGTTAGCTATAGTAGTGTTCTTGAGATTTTATTATACCCTCGGTAGACTTAAAAAAAAAATAATTAACGACACTGTAGAAAAGGCGGCATAGTTAATGGGAACTCCATTGCTCTTTATACTGTAGAAACTGGTGTAGAGACTGGAGTATCACTTGATCTTTCTCTCTCTCGCTAATTTTTCTACAGCCTAATTTTATTTGCATCAAAACGATGCCTATACCTCTTTCACTTAATTCCCCGATCATAGGAAAAATCAATAATGAGAGTTGATAAATCGGAACCTCTTTTGACAAATCCACCATAGAAGCGCTGTAATGTTTACTCAGACTACATGTATCTGCAATTCAAACATATAGCTCAAACGTACCGGCATATTAATGCACGAGTAAATATTGACCTTCTTTCAACTATAGTTTGGTCGACGAGGAGAGACTATTAGGATCGATGTGCTTCTAATACTCTTTTTTTGTAGGAATATCTTCTGTGAAATACGGCTATCTACATGCTATTGTCAAAAATAGTAATTTTTTATCGAGTTCATTACGCCAGTGATGAGGTACAGTATTCCTTGTAATATGACCAGTGTGGATCCGGCATTATAAAATATTTTAAAACTGCTTTGAACTGCATGAAAATCCTATCTGCTGAAAACATTGCTTTAAGAAAAGTAAATGCTGTTTTTTTTTTGTAAATAAATTGCACAGTCGTTGGGCCCGTCTACCTTAACAATGTCCACGGCAAGCATTTATATCCGAGTGCTGGTACTTGGCGAGCATTGCACCGGGCAGGTGAAGGACATATGTATGTACATATTTGCAGACTACAGAGTACGCGTGCATTGAATTAAA
>NW_016219198.1:0-1557 GCF_001687245.7 Rhagoletis zephyria | reverse complement strand
TTATTTTAGATTATTACGTTTTAATTAATTTTTTAATATATTTATATTTTTTTAGCACTATATGTAAAACACAGACTACTTTTTTTAAGATTTCCACTTTCACGTATACGATTCTTCCAGGTTTTCTTCGGGTTTTTTTTTCTTTGTTACGTGTTGCGTTGGTTCGATACGCCACACACGCGCGGTTTTTTCGCAACTGATTCTGCTGTTGCTGCTCTTCACACACTTTTTATCACTTCAATTTTGTTTGCGGCTTGCAGCCGCTGGCATTCACTGGTACACTGACGTATCCAGCAGTATCACCAAATTGACTGATCCGTGTGCGGCAGTTTTGCGATTTTCACAAATACCATTTGTTGCTTGCGCAGCACAGGTTTTGTGATTTTCGTAATAGTTTTTGTCTCGTATTGTTGTTGTTGTTGTTGTTTCTTTATTTGCGTTTATTGTTAGTTTTATTAGTGTTGCTGATGAGGTCGCGGTCAGCGGCAACTGCTTTAAACGTAGAAACAAATTTTTAAATTAATTTTAATTGAATTTGATCATCACTACAGAGTAGGTATGTATGTACATATGTATGTGTGTGTGTGTGCGTTGCGTTTCATAATAATAGATCAGCATAACATTAGAGGGTATACTTTTTAAGTGATTACTATTAAAAGATTTTTAATAGAATTATTTTTTGTTAAATTTGAAAATTACATAGTCTACCAGTGCAAAAGTAATTTTCTTGAGTGACCTAATACAGGTCGTTGGTCTGGTCGAATATTTATAGAAAATAGATTATTATTAAACGATTTTTAATATAATTATTTTGCGTAAAATTTGAAAATTACATCGTCTAACAGTGAAAACGTAATTTTCTTGAGTGACCTAATACAGATCGTTGGTCTGGTAGAATATTTATATAAAACTAATTTTTACAGACTTCGCGAAATAAATTTTGAGGTCTCCATATGGATTCAGAAAAAATATTTTTACTTTTGGTCAGAAATGCTAAAATAGCCAAGTATATTGAAAATAAAAGGAAATTAGAAACTCTCAGACAATTTTTTTTTATTTTTTTTTTTACTTCAGCAAAAAATATTTTTTTTTTTTTTATAATTTAATATAAATTTCAGAAAACGTTTTGCTAATAGAAAAACATACTGACGCTAAAAGTTCTTCGTTCAGATCTTTCAATTACTTTCTCGAAAACGGAAAAGGGTTTCAAAACATTTTTCAGTGTCAGCCCAATTTTCTTTGCGTATATCTAGCAGGACAGCCCTTAAAATGTGACAATCTAAATTTAGTATGGGGCATGTTTTTTTTTGTTCTACGTACAATATAAAGACACACCCGAAAAATTTAAATTTTTTTTTAATTTTAGGAGTTGTTACCAGTGTTTGGAAAATTTTAAATTTTTTTCTTTTAGTTCGCCCAAATTCGACAAAATATTTACTTGAAATCTGACAAATTTTAAATATTATTAAAACTTATTCGTAAAAACGTATAAACTCGCTGAATTATAGCTGGTTAAAGTAGAAGTTTTGTTAAATTTTTGCGATATTTTTTTTTTTT
>NW_016219197.1:0-1557 GCF_001687245.7 Rhagoletis zephyria | reverse complement strand
TGGAAAAATGTTTACCAGGAATCTGATCCTTCAAAAGCATATGACATTTATGCCGAAACATTAGCCAATTAGATTCAAAAGATAAAATGTTAAAACCTTGGATGACTTTTGGCTTGTTGAAAAAAGTACGTCAGAAAAATAAGCTTCGTAAAAAGATTAAAAAGAATCCGGACAGTAAGAAATTTAAATCGAAATTTAAGAAGTTATGTACAGTAGTTAAAAGAGAAACGGAAAACTCAAAAAATAATTACTATATAAATGAATTCACCAAAAAAAAGGCGATGCTAAGAAAGAATGGAAAATTGTTAACGAATTACTAAACAGGGCTACAAAGAATGAGGTCCTTGCTGATTTTACTATAAACGGAAATACTATTACAAGTGATGTTGATAAAGCTAACGCCTTTAATCATTACTTTCATAATGTTACAAAAAATATGGTTCCACCTACCACTGAAACACCTTGTCAATGTTTATCTAGGGAACAGGCACAAATCTCAAGCATTTATTATGAACCAGTCGGTCCCTCCGAAATATACCGAACTGTAATGTCACTAAACAATTCCAAAGCTTGCACTGGGGATAATTTTTCAAATATTTTTCTTAAAAAAATTGTGCATAATATTGTTGACGTTCTATGTCACTTAATAAATAACAGCGTAGATTGTGGTGTTTTCCCTGAGCAACTTAAGAAGGCCGAAGTCATCCCTATATTTAAAAACGGAGATAAAAGAGAACTCAGTAATTATAGACCAATCTCTATCTTACCTGCATTCTCTAAAGTATACGAAAAAGTTGTCAAAGTGCGAGTGGTAAATTTCTTAAATCATACAAACCTTCTCAACAAATGTCAGTTTGGCTTTAGGTCTGGTCGAAGCACAGCGGATGCTCTCACTTCATTTTGCAAACATGCCTACGAGGACCTAAATAATAGAAAACTATCTGCAGCTCTTTTTGTAGATATCAAAAAGGCATTTGATACTGTAAATCATGAAATACTTTTAGATAAGTTACACAAATGTGGTTTAAGGGGGTCTGTATATAATTGGTTTGCTTCTTACTTAAGTAAGAGACAGCAAAGGGTAAAAATAAACAATAACTTTAGTTCCTTTGTTACAATATACTCGGGTGTGCCGCAAGGCTCATTCCTAGGACACGTTCTCTTTTTAATCTACATAAACTCTCTTTTTCAACAAAAATTTAGAAGTAGAACCGTGGCATTTGCCGACGATATGGCTTGCACCTTTACAGCGGATTCAATGCTAGATATGGCTGTATATATTAATAATAATTTGAGTATTTTAGGGCACTGGTTTTCTATGCACAAACTGGTAATCAGCGACAAAACTAAAATAATGTACTTCAGTCATCGCCGTAGCCAGAATGAAATTTAGGGGGGGCTCGGTCCTATTAAGCTGGCATTTCAGGGTACTATTTTATATATATATAAGGAAAATTTGAAAGTTAGGGGGGGGGCGCTCGAGCACCCCTCCCTGCCCCTACCTGGCTACTTAACAATCTTAAATTTCATAGCTCTGATTGTAAAAAACTAAAGATA
>NW_016219196.1:0-1557 GCF_001687245.7 Rhagoletis zephyria | reverse complement strand
ACTCCTTAAAGACTCATTTATGACTCCAAATGTTTGCTGGGATTTAATCATATTCCAATATGTACCGAAGGTAATGAGGATCAACTTCACTATTCTCTTGGAGAATACGCGTCGGTATTCCAATCCGAGGTATTTGCAATCATCAGGGCTATGGACCATGTGGTGGAAAATATGTTGAGATGCTGGAGGTGACAGCTAAACTACACTCAAGGCATCGGCCAGCACTCTAACTACTTACTCTGGGTGCCAGGTCTCTCGGGAGTACCTGGTAATGAGGCATCTGACCATTTGGCCAGAGAGGGCTCAGAAAAAGTATTCCTTGGTGCGCAACTAGTCAGAGCACTCCCACTATAGGCCATGGAAGCCGACGTCAGGAACTGGGTGAATATCTCGCTCAGCAATGAGGCTTTGAGTGGATGATGGTGGACGAAACTCATGTTGCGCTCAGTGTCGGGCGGTTATGCCAGGTATTTGCTTTCATTGAACAGATTTGCCTACAGACAACTTGCCGGACTGTTGACTGGGCACTTTACGTAGCAGAAACACTTGAATGTGATGGGCATATATTGAAATCCCATTTGCCCTTCATGCCTTGAAGATGATGAGACGCCGGAATCATTTTTTTTGTCCCTGCAACGCTTTTACGAGGTATGCGGTTTTTAGAAGCGATGTGTTGAGAGACGAACAACTAAGCTCTTTGACACCCAACAGCCTGGTTGGATTTTTTCGTAAATCAAGTAAATCAATAACATGCAAGCAATACAATAGGCAACATTAAGCCTGAGTGCGACAAAAAATGGATTTTATAGTAAAAAGACAAAAAAACTACACGCAGGAAATTCCGATTATTTTTTTACTTTTTATTATTTAATCAAAATACTGACTATGTATATCTTTTTATTTTAAATGCATACAAGTACATTTCTGATATTTTCTATTTAACGCTTTGTTTTCAGTGAGAAAAATACTACTCATATGTTGGTGAACAAATCTACTAAATAGAGCGGCGCCTGGTGGTATCTTATTCAAAGGTGTCCATTATTATATTTAATTCATTTTACAAATATCTTTGTTTTTACTGTGTAAGTCAGACCCTTCCAAAAAGGTCAGTGCCTCATTGAAAAGGTCACCGCACGTAATTGACACAAAAAGATTTGTAAAGAAATTATGTAGAAATAAAACTCTTCAAAGACAGTTTTGTATTTACCGCAGTGCACTTTGTTAAGAGCATTAAATTTAATAGCCGCATTTAATTAAAGTCACAAAATTCTATGTCATAATCGCGTTGGCGACAATCAACTGTTGATAATAGACTACACACATACAAACGTATATACATGTCTAGGTATGCATGTATATACATTAGGGCGGTCCTTAAACGTAGGAAGCGAATTTTCAGATTTCCTAAGCCCCAGCCCCTACGTCGATGCTGCTATAATCGAAGATATCGAGGATAAGACATCAATTTTGGTCTCGATTGCGGATAGTAAAGGCGTGTCGCACAGGCGTCAATGTTTAGATTATCCTATGAAGATGTTTTAATTCCAATCGGGACCA
>NW_016219195.1:0-1557 GCF_001687245.7 Rhagoletis zephyria | reverse complement strand
GGCATGCGGTTTCTGTACCGACTTCGGTAATCAAGTTTAAAGAAGAAATATCTTAATCGATGAGGAAGAGGAACAGAAGGTCCTGCAATAAGACGATACGCGACGGATGATGGTATGCCAACAAGAAACCGTCCAAAGAGCTCCTAGGACCTGATGGCAACTCTTCTGTGATATATTGATGAACACTTGAAAGGTAATCAGTTACAAATGACTTTATCAAAATGTCCATTCTATGCCAGTTACGCGTTGAAGCTAACTGGCGAGTGGACTCCATCTCAAGACGATATACTTGGGCTTCTTGTTAATATTCACTTCCCTCGTTTGGTCCTTGCCTTGCCCTTGTGCGTCCTAATTGTTGCTACACAGTTATACAAATGATGGCACTTCGAAATGTCCGTCAAATCCCCTAGGTGAGATGGCATCTTTCCAGCTGAGCTTCAAAAA
The DNA here is from genome assembly GCF_001687245.7 of Rhagoletis zephyria. Classification (NCBI taxonomy): domain Eukaryota; kingdom Metazoa; phylum Arthropoda; class Insecta; order Diptera; family Tephritidae; genus Rhagoletis; species Rhagoletis zephyria. The sequence goes on along the minus strand of NW_016219195.1, from coordinate 1,113 downwards.
GCTTCTATGCCAAGTCCAACAATATTCTCCCAAAGCGATCGTGGGCAAGTCAGTGCTCGATGTTGAGCTGGATCGACATGTATTGGACTTTCGCCGTCTTCTAATAAATCAGGGAATAAATTGCTAGGAGTTGCAGGACAGTGAACAATCAGCGTATGCGTTTACTGGGCAAAGGCTTTTAACCTGACTTCAGTAACTATCTACTCTGATAGCCTAGCAGCGATCGGAACACTGGACGACTAGACAACCTCGTTGATAGTGGCGGCAAGTCCTTCGCAAGTTTCTTTTTACTAAATTTGTGCCTTTTAATACTTTTGTACCGAAAGTTCAGTTGGTGTGAAGGTGTGATGTAATAACACCAGACAAGCACCAAGACCGTTTCGAAGCACAGAGCGTTGTTAGGGTAGTTTCTACGGTGATAGCATGGTGTTGTGCTCTTTCACGTCCAGCGTCTGGCTTTCTGCGTGAAAGTGATGCCTGTAGCGGTACGTAGAACTGCATTCTGGTAGGTTTGCAAGTTTCTCCACTGGACGTCGCTCGTTCTTGCCAATCACATTGGCGCTGCGTAGTTATCCACCGACCGGCAGAGCCCTTTATACATATATTATGAGCATGATCTCTTTGTCGACTGCTCAAGTGCTGCCGGCAAGGGACTTGAGGACGTTGTTGCTGGCTCGAAATTTGTTACAAGCAGCTAACGCGTGCGCTGTGTAGGAGACGAGACCGCGCTAGGGTTTTGGGAAGGCTGACCGTCGGTCGACGTAGGCGTCCAGTTTAAGCCTGATCTCCAGGTGAAAAGTGTGACAAACTCCATCATGACGAGAGGATACTGTATGAAGATGCTCTAAGTTTGTCTGTTGACAGTATTTGTTCTTCTTATACGGAGGATAAAAACACACTTAGTATCTATTATTTCTAGGCCTTTCGTCACTCCGTCGCCATATTTGTATGTATGTAAAATCTTCCCATAAAACCCGTTTGATTACTGCCAGTTCAACAGATTTCCGATTTCAATCAAGATCTGCACATTCGTTTCGTCTTTTCTGTTTAATTGTGTTAACTTGTTTTCAAATAAGCAGGTGAAGACTTGCTCTCAAGTAAACAAGAAAGCCC
>NW_016219194.1:270-1557 GCF_001687245.7 Rhagoletis zephyria | reverse complement strand
TAAGAAAGATAACTACTGGAAGTATTTTTTACGAGGGTTGCCACCTATTTGAAAATATAAACTCAGTCAAATTGTTAAAAAAAAATTAAATATTGCCATGTGGGTGTCAAACTTTAAGAAGGCTTACTGCTGAAAATATATTTGAGGAGGGTTACCATCTGTTTGAAAATAAATAAAATATTACAATATGGGCATCAAATTAAAGAGGTTTAAAGGTACTGGCACAGAGCAGGCTTGCTTTGTTTGCTTCGCTTTGAGATCTGTCAAAATTCATTTGGAATATACTAAAACGTATGAGGGGTGGCCAAATGGGAGCTTTGCTTCACTTACTTTAAGCGCCTCAAAGTTTCAAATAGGCAAATGTTTTATTTGAAAGAGTTTTATAGGCTTTTGGCAAAAAGGTATGTTCCCGTTCTAAATAAATTACTAAATTAAAAAAGAATATATGTATAATGTATGTAATCCAAAGTTTAATAAAAATGATTCTATGATTCCATATCTATATTTAACATGACGCTGGCTTAAAGTGAAAAATTGCTAAGTCCATTTTTACAAATTTTACAAGAACTTTGAATACAACATTTTGCATGTTTACAGCAAAGCAAAACTCCATACGAATCAGAAGGATTCGATCTTTGTTAAAAGATTTCGTATTATTTTGGCCTTATCGGATATTCGAGGTCTCTTTGGACTTACAAATTTGTCTTTCATTGAATATAAAGGAGAAAAAATAAAACAAGTACCTTAATCCTCAATTTCTCTTGCTTCCTATATAAAAATATGAGGTTTCATAAAATGAAGACTCAGCAACTTTTCACACAAAGCTAGCGATATTTATGATGTCAAACTACTGGCCAGTCGCCTCTTGAAAAATCGATATTTTTTAGTTTGTTGTTTTTAATAAATGTACATAAATTTATATATGTATGTATAATTATTAGCATTCCTTTGAATTACAAAAATTAATTCGCATTAATTTAAAAATATATCTGAAAATATTGTTTTGTATTTCTTTTTTTTTAATTTTATGGAATTTTGTGGAAAAATTATTCTTAGTGTAAGGGAACAGACCTTGACTTTTTAACTGCACAGCTGATTGCTTTGACAGCGTTCCAAGCCACCATTTGGCCAAACGGGTTTTTGAAGTGTATCAAATTAAAGTGTAGCAAATTAAAGTAAGCAAGGCGTGCAAAGCAAGCCTGCATTGGGCCAACGCCTTAAGAAAGATAACTGTTGGAAATATTTTTGAGGGGGGCTGCCACTTATTTGGAAATTGTAACTCAGTTA
>NW_016219194.1:0-187 GCF_001687245.7 Rhagoletis zephyria | reverse complement strand
CAAACTAAAGAGTTTTAAAAAGGCTTACAGTCTACCATGAACACTTCCAGAAATATGCAATATGAAAATTTCGGTTTATATGGGAGGTGCCACGCCAAATTCTCCAACCATGCAAATTTTTCTCCATGAGTATTGAAGTGGTCTTATATAGTCCTCTACCACAAATATATGCAGTTTGAAAAATTCG
>NW_016219193.1:0-1557 GCF_001687245.7 Rhagoletis zephyria | reverse complement strand
AGAAAATATTGCGCTATCCTAATTACCAACAGTGAAGAGGTAAAGCAATCTTCTATTTAGTGGCTAAAAAGTACCTTGTTAAGTACTAAGTTATTGACAATGTCCAAAAATAAAGTTGGCTGGACTTCTGCTGGAAAGCCCTTGCTTTGTCCACGGTCAGTTATGTGTCGGATGCTCACGAATTGGATGTCCGAATAGTATTTATGTATTGTTCATAAGGACGCCTTAGGGTAAATAAAAACTATATATCGAGGGCTTATATTCAATACCCTCTATCTGCAAAAACTTAGTTTTTCAGAAGAGAAAAAAACTGTTTCGCCAGCTATTTTTAAAAGTGTTAATAATTTTAAGTACCCACATAATTCTAATGATGTTTTTGTGTCGAAAGCGTATTTCGCATGATTTCGAAATTATAATGAGAATCATTAGCACTGTTAAAGAGGGCTGCGATGGCTGATTAAACTGTCCGTGCATATGAGGAAATTTCCTTCGTTTTTGGAGGCGAAAGGTACATCTTCTAGCAATTTTAAATGCCGAGCAGTACCTACGCGAGAAGAGCACCGAAGACAATTGTAAACCCTTTTGTTACCCTAAAAAAGAACAGCCGGTATCATTTCTCGAACCGTCTGTGAAAATAAGCTCCAAGGTCATTTATGAGTATAGAATCGGGCAAATGCCCTTGCAGTAGAGTTTTTATTTTAGTAGACATCCGAGTAGATAGGAGTTCAAATCTTTGATGTAGCTTAATATACGAAACATATACAAACACACATACATAGGCACATGTAACTTACCTGCCACAAAAAATATTAATAAAAACAATTTTCCTGCAAAATTTTGTAGATAGATTTCAATTTTCAAAATGAGAATATAATACCATTAAAGCTATATTTTAAGTTTGACATTATTGCCATGGATGAAAGACTAATCGGAGCTCACGTTACCATCAAAAACTCGTATTGATCAAAATAGCAGATAGAGGGTATTGAATATAAGCCCTCGATATGTAGCTTGTCTCCTTTGATTTATGTTGAACTGAAAATTTGTCACATGAATTTGAGTGCATTACTGTTATATATTTTGATTAATTTACCCCGAAAGACGTCGGGTACTCTGCTAGTATGTATATAAATATTGAAATAAAATTTTAGCCAGAAAGATTTATGTATAATGCAGCTAACGAAAATCAATTAACAAATTTAATTTGATGTGTTATAATGGTCGAATACAAACAAGCTGTTAATCGACAGTTTAACATACAATTTTATACATTGAAATATTATTTGAGAAATTGCTAACACCAATTTATTTTAATGTATGTACACATGGCTGTATACAATACAAAAAAAAATATTGAGCCAGAAAAGGTGATTATATGGACATGAAAAACATGATTATTTCGTCAGCATAATTACTACAATACATTTTTGCATTTACATTTGCATACAATTAATATCTACACACACATCTGTAGATAAATTTTTATGTATGCATGTATGTATATTCGCATGCATTTGGCCATTACCAAGCGTACACCATTCACTAATTTGAATGCGC
>NW_016219192.1:0-1557 GCF_001687245.7 Rhagoletis zephyria | reverse complement strand
CAGATCACCCTGTCTCTCTGTCTCGTTAACGTTATCGAAAACTAGGCCACTTTGTGCCAGGCTGTGCTCTGCTCAGTTCTGTTCTGTCCTGTACTGTTTTCCTTGCTCGCGACAGCTGACAAAATGACAGCACACAGCAAGCAAACGATCGAGTGAAAGCAGATCGCGTGTCCCTTTCATTTGCTGCCTCAAATGCTGCTGCGCTGCTCTGCTGGATCGTAAATAATTTAGCATATAATGNGAGGTGCTGATCATAAACAGTTTGATGTAAAGAGAAGACAGCCGGAGCAGCACGTGGCAGGCCAAGGTGGCCCGAGGACAGTTTGTTGAAAAAGAGGAAGAAGAAGAAGGTAAACAGACAGTGAGTTTGTCTGTCGCTGGAGTTCTCCTCTTTTTTCTGTTCCCTGTCAACTGTGCCACTGTTTCCTAACTAGTAGACCGGTTGTTAATGTTTTCCCGCCGTTGCTGTCACCCTACTGTGAGCGAGTTAAAAGCACACAGTTTTTCTGAATAAAGGAATAAAATTCTGAATGACAGAAAAAGATAAAGTTTTTGAAGGTAATTTAAGTGAACACACAATTTCGCTTTCTTCTGCCATTTTGCTTTTAAAATCCGCCCAGGTGGGCATTTTCCTTTTTTTTCTAATAATCATTTTGCTGTAATCGTTTCAAGTTAAACACCAGCGAGTTACACAACAACAAAAACTTCTGTTCACTCGTATTACACGATGTCGAACACACACGCGCGCGCGCAGACATTCACCTAAACACTAATCGATTTGGAGCTCAAAAACGGCGGCGGTACCGTTTTAAGGCTAAAGAGCACAAATTTATATTATTTCATTTCAAAGCTGCTCCTAAGCGGACTTTGGAGATTTACAACCATTACCGAGAGAGATTGGGAGAGAGGGATTGGCCTCCTTCTCTCTCTCTCCACTGAATACTGAATATTTATTGCCCATTTGGTGATTTAGTTGCCGCCGCCGCTGCGGGTTGGAACGTTTATGGTTGACTTTTGCACTGGTCAGAAAGAGAGAAATCCCGAGAGAGAGAGAGAGAGAGAGAGAGAGAGAACGAGGACGTCCGCAACAGTCAACAACAACAGCAGCAGCAGCTTTACTCCAACTGACCGACGGCCATCTGGCCTTTTCCCGGGCCCTGGCTGCTGGGCACGCGTCACACTACTACTACTACTACTACTACTACTACCGAGCTTAATGATGATTAAGCCTACTTTTTCGGCAGCAGTGGTGCCAAGGTTAGCAGCAGTGAGCTCGCATATGCTCACGCTTTCTCCAGCGCAAACTTCTATCGGTCCAGGGAGACTTGCCCAATTTTTTGTTGTTTGGAAGCGTTAATGATGCTAGTGTTGTTGGAAAAAGTGGTGGTGGTGGTGGTGGTCGTAATTCTGCCGCTCAATTGAGCACTGAGAGAGAGAGAGAGAGAGAGCAGTTAAGGTGAACAGTTGGTAATCGATATTCGAGTCCAGTCGTGATAATCGTGCTCTGCTGGTGGTGGTGGTGGTGACTGTACTGTACTGTTTGCAATCGTTTGGGGC
>NW_016219190.1:0-1557 GCF_001687245.7 Rhagoletis zephyria | reverse complement strand
GCCATTTTTAGCCACTTTTAAAATCGAATCTGGCCACCACTAAAAATTTGCAGCGGCAACACTGGTCTGTAGCTGCGCTGTTAATATTTCTTTGGCTAAGTGCTGCCACCAGAAGTGCAGTTTGCCACGCACAGCAACTCCAGTGAGTTTCGCTTGTATTTGTGTTAAATTTTCAACCGTGCTAGTGTGCGTGTGTTAAGTGCCCCTGTAGGGAAACGCCGAACTAGTAAACCAAATGTATAGTTCCGTACTAGCTCTTTGTTCTCAAAAACGAACCAGTCCGATAGTAACTAGTTCCAGGTCCGCACCAGTTCAAGAGCAGCGAAAAAAAAAATTATTTTACTTTTTAAAATTATATATCGCTAGCTAAGAGTGAAACTTTGCTGCTAAGTCCACTTTTTAATCGACTTCCCAAAAAGGAGGAGGTTATCAGTCCGCGGAATATTTTTTTTTTTTTTTTTATANGTATCAGAGGTGGTCCCATACTAATTTGGTTTAGATCCGATCATTGGATCATGAAATATATAGATGTATATATATATTTTTTTTTAAGTCGGTTTTTTTTTTGCTAAAAATTACTTGTTTTTTTTAATATATTTGAATCTAAGAAGCAAGAACAATTTTCAAAAGCTCGTAAATATTACCTATTTTATTTCTCAGCGCTTCGGTTCAGTAATATGCAAATTTGTTATTTGTCGAATTTAGGACTGGTTCCGAACTATAGAAAAGGTAATGCAGCGGGAGACAATTTCCAATTCCTATGACAGCGCTGTGTTAAATTCCCCAGTTTTTTGCATACAAAAGAGATTTATCGCGAACTAGTAGTGGGTTTAAATGTACTAGAAACGCAGCAGCTCAGAAATAGAGACTTTCCCCACAGGGGCCATTTAACACAACACCTGCACATGCACGCATACATATGTGTTATTGTAAGTCGCTGCTAACGAGCGAAACATCCCAAAAGTCAAAGCCAGCAGCCAACTAACAAAATAACAAATACAAAAGACCACAAAGTTCGCTATTCCTAGCTGTTGAACTACCAGCAGCTGCAACAACACAAATAAAATATACCGTCTAATTGTGTGTGGTTGCCTAACTTGTGTCCGACACTTCATGCTGCTCGACTCGACTCAATGGTTTCCTTCCTTGCCTACTCAACTAATACTCGAATGCTCGACTTTGTAGTCCACAAAAAAAAATAAATAGCAAACAAGAAAGCAAAATAAATGTTGCCGCGACTTTTGCTGTTCGGCACTGCTGCTATGTTGCTGCCACTGCGCTTTATATTTACACCGTTCGTTGTGGGATGACTTGCTGCCAACCTAGCAGCTTCTGCTCTTGCGGTTGTTGTGGGTCTGCCCAGAGCAACTCATATTTCAAGGAGCACACAGCCACACTTTCACAGACTTAATGGCCTGAGCTAGCTGCGATGTTCGCTCTTTATCAATGCCTTGGGGGTGGTGGTGCAAAATTGTGCTGACTACATATATACACAGGCACATAAATCCTATGTTTTTCTTGCTGTTGGTTTTATTTATTATTGCCCTTCTATCGTTG
>NW_016219189.1:0-1557 GCF_001687245.7 Rhagoletis zephyria | reverse complement strand
GCTAGGGAGGAATATAAAGTATCAAATGACTAAATAAAGATATTAAAATCTTATAAATATGAGCATGCATTCATCTCTGATAACAATACGATAATGGCCATAATATTAGCACTACTCCGTTATGGAAAGCAACTTGTCACTCAACCACGTAGAAAAAAAAAGTGAATATTTTAAACTCCTGTGGGTGAAAATATAAATCAAGTTGTTAAAGATATTCCCTAGCTTTATTTTATCACAATATGCGAGTGTTATTTGCCGTCAGAGCTGTCAACGGTTGATAGCAACACAAACACATATAAAACTCACTTTAGGAAGGAGGGGAAAAGACAAAAAAAAATAAAATAAAAAATATGCCGCCGGCATGTACAGCTATCACACAAATTCTCTTGCCTTATTTTATTGTTGATTCACTTTTTTATGAGCCTTGCTTTGCATAAATTATGTAAATCGCATAAAAACTCAACGAAGTGGGTAGATGAAATGCTTTAACGGGCTATATGAGTTGTAATTTTTAAAACAAGCGTGAAAAATTGACTTGGCGAACACACAAGTAGTACATATCGTTGTGGAAATCCAGAAAAGCCTTAACTGACATTATAATTTTTTTACCGAAAAGAAAAAAAAAATTAACTTCAAAAATGAAATGCTAGTAATGGTTAGCTTGACTTGTTCTTGGTATCACATATGGGCCCTTAGATGGTACTTAGTTTCAGGCTTAAGCATTAGTGAGTTGGTTGTCATTTACGAAAAGCTCGATTTCATCTTCTCCATTTTTTCATTACTCTTACCTTGCAGAATGTTGGGCACTATGGATTCAGTCATCTTAAACCAGTCAATGGCCAGATATGTTTGCTCAATGATTTAAGTATGCCCCCAGTGCATCGGCCACTTGGGAAGTGAAATTTTCCATAGGTCGATTAATTAATTGATAAAACGTTCGAACTTTTTCTTTTTACTTGATCGGTCTTCATACCGTGCGTTGTGGTCCGGTAGACGGTCACCTATTTCGAGGTGGTACATTTTATCGGTTCATAGAAGAGTGTTCCCAAAGAGAGATACAACGACTGAAGTGTTGTCTGTCTATTAAGGGTTGACGCTTTTCGACATCGCAATTTTCTTGCGGGGTTTGACGCCAATTTTCAGACTTACTTCACACATATTTGATTCACAAAGCTTAAATACACGCCTACAGCGTTGAAGGCGTGTCTCTCGCTTATCGTATCATGATTGATTTTGTATCTTGTATTTAGACCCCTAGCCACCCATTTCAACTGGCGGATACTTTTTTGGTGTCAAATCAGGTAGNTGTTGTCTGTCTATTAAGGGTTGACGCTTTTCGACATCGCAATTTTCTTGCGGGGTTTGACGCCAATTTTCAGACTTACTTCACACATATTTGATTCACAAAGCTTAAATACATGCCTACAGCGTTGAAGGCGTGTCTCTCGCTTATCGTATCATGATTGATTTTGTATCTTGTATTTAGACCCCTAGCCACCCATTTCAACTGGCGGATACTTTTTTGGTGTCAAATCAGGTAGATTGTTTTTTTTTTTT
>NW_016219188.1:0-1557 GCF_001687245.7 Rhagoletis zephyria | reverse complement strand
ACGGTGTTACCGTAATTGCGCCGCGCAGCGCAGTGTTACCCATGCCTACCTTCCACAAATTTTGTAGTCAAAAGATATTGAATAAAATACATACATTTGTACAAGCAATTATTTTTATTGATGCCTTTTGGAACGAATTTCCGTTATCGCTTGTCAAATTTTTTTTTTGGAGACAAACCGGTTTTGACGTTCGGTATCTTTAGTGTAATTTTTCGTTTTTTTTTGGAGTTCGAACAAACGCCAACAGTGTTCGGCCGCCATAAAATATGCTTCTTTTTAGGCACTTAAACATATGCACATACAAATATGTCCACATACATATGTACATACTCGTACATACATACATAAATTTAGTGTCAACTGTTGAATTAATGAATTAGAATTAGAACAGACACAGCAAGTTTTCGACGACTAATTCAGTTAATGAATACGCTACAAGTATATGCGGCAACAAATTGCTAGACATAGACAACGTCTAATTTCTTGGCCAAGGTATCAACCAAGTGCTACGCATATTTCACCACAAAGCAGCAAGCAAAAAAAAAGCATAGTGACGTCAATTTCGTCATTTAGCTGGTGGAAAAAAGCTGTTGCTCATTTAAATTTAGCAACAGTGACAATGTGAAATAACGACATAGGTAAGTACATATGTATATATGCACATTAGGGCGGGTCGAAAACACACAAAATTTTTGATACGAAAATTGTATAGGTCTTAATAATAAGTGAATAATTATTCTTGAAAAGAAATCCGGGTTCTCTGCGACAATAATATATTCAGTTTGCGAAATGAGCTTGAAAAATTTTAAGTAAGAGCGGGAATACCAATTGTTAAAATTTTTTACAACTAGGTCAACAGTGTAGGTCAAATCCGGAACTTATTTGCTTTCATAAAATCATAAAAAAAATTGGGCAAGTTAAAAGTAAGTAACATCAATATTTTAATAAATTAAAAATTAAGTAGGAAATATAGATTAATTGATTGAAATATTGGTGATACTCACTTTAAATTTGCCAATATTTTTATTTTTTTTTATTTTATGATAGGAAATAAGTTCCGGATTTAATCTACACCAGTCGTTGTAAAAACCAGTCGCAGAGAACCAAGTTTTTTTTTCAAGAATAAGGGGAGCACCTATTAAGACCTATACAATTTTCGTAGATATAAAAAATTTTGTGTTTTTGTGGACCCGTCCTAATGTACATAAAGTCCAACGCATTGCAGTGTCTGGTTGAACGTTTTTTTTTTCGCTTTATAAATTATTGGAGCGTCTGATGTGAGTGAACGATGTAATATTTATACATACTGTGCACATATGTATGTATGTGTGTATGTATGTGTGTCGCTACTTCCAATAAATTGCATACCCACTTCACTTCAAGTGTATGGTGGTAGGTGCTCTATTTAAACAAATGTCCATACTTGAGGTGATCGCTCACTCAATGCCGCTTAACGCTACTGAATAGCTCTTCTTTTAATCGCTACCTGTCTGGCCAACTCATCGACTGTCTGTCTACTCACTTCAGCTTTGCCCATATTTGTATATTAAACACATA
>NW_016219186.1:0-1557 GCF_001687245.7 Rhagoletis zephyria | reverse complement strand
TCTACAATATATTTACTCTCTTACTCTTAGTAATGTTGAAGAAAATATTCAAATGATTAGTGCTAATAACACTTGTTCTTTTGTGTGTGTGTGTATTTTTGTTTTTGTTGTTATTTTTGTGTTTTGCTCCTTTGGCATTTGACTTATGATACAAGTTTAATTGTTTTCGTCTTTCGTGCACATACAAACACACATACTTTCTTGGTATTTTGAAATTTTGGAAGCGTTGGCGTATACTTTTTCAGAATGTGGCTTTACAGGAGCCACTCAATAATAAGCTAATTAAATCTTTATTACGCAATCTTTTAAAAAAATTTTTATTTTGCTAGGAGTTTCCTAAAATTTATTTAAAATTCCACTTTCAAACTAGGTGCCGTACATTTTCTTCAACATTTTTTAAACAAATTTCCATAAGCCTTAACTCGTTCTCTGAGATTGCTACGGTTCAGCCAACCATCCGCAGATGGATAGCTAGGCTGCTACAAACCAGGATTGCTGAAGCCGAAGCCGGTAAGCTGTTATCTCCAAGGCTACGAGAGCGATGATGGTTTGCAGCCGTTTAGAGGACAAATCCTGGACATGCCCGTCAAGGATCCTAATTGTAGTATTACAACCATTACCCTATGGGGCATTGGCTTGGACTTCCGGGAGGCAGACCCTTAGGTAATTCTGATATAATTGAGGTAATCTGGTAATTGAGGTAATTCTGGGATTGAAGCCACCGCATCTTACAGCGAACTCCATTAAATTTCGCGCGAGAGGTCTTTGACAAAGACAAGGTCTTATCATCTTGGAACAGGGATAAGCTAGGCTCGCATCTACCACTATCCCTGTTCCCCAGAGCTCATGTGCTTAAAGGTATGTCCAGGTGACCACAGGTGGTATAGAGACGATTCTAAGACTACTAAGGGTATAGAAGCAAGCTTATATCGCCCCAGACTGAAGCTTATTAGGAGTCTACAATTTAAAGAGATACAGGTCACTCATGGGCCTCCCTAGGGAGAAACTAGGAGTTATTACAGGCTTGTTTCGGGCCATTGTAGGCTAAGAGGCCACTTACATGAGCTAGGAATCTTGTCAAACGACTTATTTTGCTTCTGGGACTTCGCTAAGGAGACATCATTGCACCTCCTCCTAGTGGAGTGTGTGGTCGTTTCATGTAGAAGGGAGAAGAGCATAGATCGTCTATGGCCAAGAGAGGAGCACATCAACTACCTACCCTCGGCATCTATTCTGATATTTATAGAGTCTCTAGGGCTTGCCAAGGTGTTGTGATGAGATGAGGGCTTATTTACTCTATTTATATCTATCTTCACACATACACAAGTAGTTACATGTTCACTCGGTATATTTTTATGGTATATTGTAGGCAGTTTGATACGAAATTTTTGTATAATCTTAATAAAACAGATTTTTCAATTCGGCTCAAACCTAGCTGTAGACTAAAGCTCTAACTGATTTCGGACACTAAATTAAATTTCGAAATATTTAATCAGCAGTGGCGCTAAATACTGTCAATCAAGTTGCCCAAAATATGCCGCAGGGCAAGCGATAATA
>NW_016219185.1:0-1557 GCF_001687245.7 Rhagoletis zephyria | reverse complement strand
GCGAAACTTGACTAAACCGATTCATAAAGAATTCAGTGTTGCCACAAAGATTTTTAATTTTTTACCAAATCTCAAACAAAAAAAAAATACCAAGCTCAGAAAAAAAAAATTACCTAATTTTTATGAGCATAACATTCGTATAACTTAGGTAATTATTTTGGCAGCGACGGAACTACNTTTTTTTTGAGTGAAATATCAGTTGTTCCTCTTCTTCTATGGCAAACTCATAAAAATTCATGATGCCGCTGCCGCGTTCAAAAAAATTCATATCACCAACAACAGAGCGTTTGGATAATGAAGATGAACAATTTACTTCAACAACCACTTTCAATTTTATTTTTTTAAGGTGTAGACACATACATATGTATGTATGTAAGTACATAAGAAAATTTTTTGTTTTGAACAATTGTAAAAGGCTTCAAAGTTATAAATTTTTATAATTAAAATGCAAAGCGGCAACGCTGAAAGAATTGTGTTTAGTTAAATGGTCTCGTTCCAACCTCATGCCCGGTAGAGGGCTGCGTGCTGTCATCAAAGAGCGTAGATTACACTTTACGTTCTTTGTTGACACTTCATTAATGCGTATTGCGGCCGACGTTAATCATTTCCACAATGAACACGAGGCCAGCAACGGGGTAAGTAGTGCAATTTGTAAATAGTATTTATTAATAAATAATCTTTGCATTTCCTTTCAGCTCAAGACATACATTGCTGTTGTAACACTCACTTGTACATGCTTTGTGCGTGTGTTTATATGAGAAAAATAGTTGCGTTGATTCAGAAAATGGATACAGCTACAAACATATCGGCAGACATCGAAAGTTTCCGGAATATGGTGACTTTCCAGAAACATACGCAATGCGCACTTACGGAGAGTGGTGGAAAAAAGCGCCAAGTTATGTTCAAGAGATTCAACCACAAAACTTTTCGAAAATTCCTGCTCAAGACTTTATAGTTCTATATTTCGAGGAGTATGTTCTACCAGAAGATATAGTTGTATTCGAAACATTCAACCCTGGGGCATTAATTCGAATATGGGCGTATACCATAACAAAGTCATGGTTTTGTTTATGGGAAACTGATGAATTATACAAACCTGAACCACACTCTATAAACAAACCCCGCCGTTTTTCCCCACCATTGAAAAAAATAAATTTGCCCACTAGGACTATAAGGCTAGAATTTAATCATTCAAACCTGGGTTATTTCACGGAAATCGATGCTGTATTACTAGGCGGGAGGAAGGTGAATATTGAAAGTGCGCAACGAGTATTCGACTCCTATGAACGGCAACGCAAATGTTCGATTTTGCGGAAATTACAAAGAATTCAATTTCGACCCAATATTAAGGACAATTATCATAACCACTTGAGAGAATTTTTTGCCAACTATTTAAATAAGTTTATATACGTATTAACCAATAGTAGAGAAATTATGACCGACGAGTTACATTCCGAGGAGTGCAAGACAACGATTGGACTCAAAGACATGCCGTTTGAAATTATGTTGAAAATATTCAGCTACTTGGATTTAGTATCGCTGTTCTTAGTTGGACAA
>NW_016219184.1:0-1558 GCF_001687245.7 Rhagoletis zephyria | reverse complement strand
GAATAGCTGCATTTTAGCTAAGAAAGATATGAAGCTCAGAATACAATAATACAGTAGCAGTTTTTCAAAATCAGCGGATATTACAGTCGGATTGTGTGGTTATCTCCCACCAATATTCTACGGTAATGTTAAACTACGGGCCGAACAGCAAAGGATACATATGTCGACTCGCTGTATACTCGTTCCTCTTCAAGATTATGCCGATGTTTTTGAGTTTAGAGATCAATCACTGCCTTACTTCTGAGAGTTTCACCGATTCATTCTTTTTTCATCCACTTATCCAATCGTTGCTGCAGAGTTAGAACCGTTCATTATTGTGAAGATGGATAATGAGTTGAGTCGTAGAAGCAACAATGGCTCTTAGAGAAACTCTGGAGTAAGGAAAATGGCTACACGAAGTACCCTCAGAATGCAGTTCTATCACTTAACACTTTCGTGTAAAAGGAATACTGAACAACGTAGGAAGAAAGCGGCCAATGTGCTCTACTCCTGAAAAAAAGCAACGGGAAAAAGCAAGCGGCTACGAACGCAGATAATATATTGGGTATACGCAACGGCAGTTAGTCCTACCTGGTCTTTGGTAAGCAGATAGGTAGGCAGATCGCTTGATGGCTCAAACGGCATTAAAGGCACTTCTGGGTATTTGGGGCGTCTAAGGTGATGGGTATCTGAGAGTTGTTCCATGCTTTCATTCCGCACGGAGTCAACTTCAACTGCAACTTCGTAAACCACTTTACATACAGAAGTGACTGAAAACTTGTGATCGTTCTCAGCGAGGATGAGCCTCCGATCTAAAACGATAGCTTGGAAATGCACACTGGGACAGAGTCTTGAATTATTTTACAGAAATTATCTTTGAGATAAGGCCTATAGACTCCCAGATTGCTGTAGTGCATTCCAGACTGATCATTTGACAAGTAAAACTGTTGCCAAGGTCCTGGGATTAGTAACAATAAACTCGCTTTTCTTATACAAAAATAGGGTGGAAATTATTGGACTTAAGGCTTTTAATGGAAACTCTAACGATATACCAGATCCCAAATCCACAATACGACAGTTCTGGGGAATTAATAAAGGGTCTATATGTCTTTGATGTACTCATGTAGGTTGTCGGGAGAGCGACCGCCTGGTAATACCAAGTGCTAAGTAGTACACAACAGCAATCACTATATCTACTACGTCTGCCAGAAGATAGTCTTCTGATTTAAAGTATGTACTGATATGTACAAGTATGTACTAATCAAACACACACATACAATTTCCGCACAGCAGGCGTTACTTCACACGCAATTAAATTTTGCACAACAATGAGACATTAATTGCTAGTGATTTCAATTCACCTTCGCCAGGCATGAGTGAGCTGACGATATGCCTTGCTTTGTTTGCGATTAGGTATGTGAATATATATATGTTAATACATACATATATGGTATGCTTGTAAACATCGCTAAATACTTGTTGCTTATCTATCTAATTACTTACTACACACGATGCACAAAGCTATTCGGTGTATGAACAAATGTGTATGCCTATGTATGTACATACATATGTATGTATG
>NW_016219182.1:0-1558 GCF_001687245.7 Rhagoletis zephyria | reverse complement strand
GTCGAAATATTGAGTATCCAATGGATGTTTCTAAGAAAAAAATTAAATACCCTTTGGTATCAAATAATCCAATACGTTTTTATCAGGACACAACTCACCACAAGTGGCTTGAAGGGCGGCGGTAACTGCCGCTTCTCCAACAAATCCCAGTCTATGGGTCTGAAGAATATGTGTTCGCTGATGTCGCCAGCAGGGCTGTACTGAGATCCAATGCGCCTGGTGTAATCTTTTTCGAGTAGCTATCAAGACAATGGATCCTTAGCCTATGAAAATATATTAAGGTTTGATATGGAGGACTTACCCCTCTCAAAATGCCGGTGGCCTCTGCGGATATGTAAACGGGGAACCATGGAATCTCATTGCAGATCGACCAGAATAGTTCATCTTCATCGCAGCCGCTGAATGGCGATTGACCAATCAACATTTCATAGAGCAAAACACCAAATGACCACCAATCGACATTTTGATTGTATTTCTCGCCCTGGGCGTGGAAGATGAAGGTGAATAAAGAGATTGCTTGTATAATTTGTAAATTTACCTTTATGATTTCAGGCGCCATGTAGTCTGGTGTTCCGCAAAAGCTGTCCGCTGTTTTGTCGAGGTAGATCTGCAATTTGCACATACCGAAATCGGCAATTCGGACATGCCCTTCGTAATCCAGCAGCACATTGTCCAGCTTAAGATCTCTGCAGAATTGGAGGAGAGGTTTGAAAACATACGCACATACTAAGTTGAACTGACGTTTTACCTGTATATGATGCCTTTCTTGTGTAGGAACTTCAGACCGGATATTATTTCGGCACCGTAGAATCGAGCGCGTTCTTCCGGGAAACGTCCACTCTCCTGTATGTGGAACATTAAATCTCCACCGTTGAGGTATTCCATAACGAAGAACAAATGGCTCTAAAAAAAATTGAAGCAAGCAAATATAGGAAACATTAATATAAGAGGTCTTAACTGGATGGGCTGAGGTTTAGGTTATAGCCAACCAACCCTAATTGAAATCTATAAACTTAAATCAGTTAACGAAGCAATGCGATTCTCAATTACTGCCAAGCAGGACAAAAACTCTTGTCGCAATCTGTTAATAAACAAAAAATATGGACTTAGTGGCGCTACCAAGTGAGCCCAAGTGAGCCAGATTGGCCACACAGTAACACAGGTAGCAGAATGCAAGCCGATGATTTTGACATTGTTTTTTTTTGAAGAAAAAACAAAAGGCATACATATATGTACATACATACATACATATGTAAGTATATGTATCTATAGCTGGTACATCCCGCCGAGGAGTTCGAACAGATTGCCACCAAGAAATACATACCCGGCCCTTTAGGGTGTGGAGCTCTTCGATACAGATGTCTATGCAGTTTTCATACAGCCATTTCAAACTAGCGTTGAAAGCATCCAACTCGGAATCCGGTGGTCGTAGAGGAAGAGAGAGGCGATGGCAAGACGAAGTGGAAAAGGACTCGGCTTTCCTAGGAAGTTCCAGGCCAATTGATGTCTGTTGGCACAGAAAAGAAACGACTGGCGTGCTTTGTTGAACTCAGCCAAA
>NW_016219180.1:0-1558 GCF_001687245.7 Rhagoletis zephyria | reverse complement strand
AAAGATTTCAACCGGAGGAACGGATGCGCCCAATTAGAGCGAAACGCGGTTGAAAGCATGATACAAAAAAAGAAGGTAGTTTCACTTTTAATTTTTTTCACATAAACTGTGCTTATTGGCGTTTCTACTTTTCTTAAATTGTTGAAGTAGCACTGCCACCTAATCAAATAATTATTTTGGAAATTTTAATATTTTTTTAAGGAATTTTTATTTTATTAATAAGTAAGTTGTAACACACGAGGTAAATATACTTACATGATTGTTCGTATTAAAAGAGCTGCGTATTGATTTAAATTGCTATAAATGTAAGGTACACCAAAAATGAAGCATTATCTTTTACATGATATATTATATGCAGTTGGTCCTTTAATAAACTAAGTAGGATGTTGCTTTATTTCGGATTCTAGGGAAGCATACTCACTCTACTCCTACTTGTATAGCGTTTCGCTCTAATTGGGCGCATCCGTTCCTCCGGTTGAAATCTTTCGCGGAAAAGTGCTCGGAACAAACAAACGATACTTTTGGTAACGTGTTTTCAGTTACCATGCACGCGGATATCCAATTTTCCCGCATATGTGGTACCGCCGGGAGTCGAAAAAACTGTATGTTAGTTTTTTCGCAATTTCTTCTGTTATTTTTGCAGCTCCTAAATATGCAGCTCATCTTACTAAACACAACAAAAAAATTAACAACAGTAAATGCATATTTTATGTGAATATAATGTAATGTTTCAATTACCTTCCGTTTTATACTCACTATCGCTAAAAGCTTTTATTTCTTTTAAATAATTATCACCCCTATTCTGCAACTCTTTCGTATTCGGATTTTGCTACGAATCGTAGAAATAGTATGCTGCAGTCCGAATCGTATTTTCGAACTTTCGAAATTCGTAACAATGCCATGCCTAAAAACGAACGAGTAAGCTTTTTTGCGTAATTTTGTACGAAAACAATTTGTGTCGGAGGCGAGATAAAAGACGTATATCGATATGTGTTAGCAGGAAATATTAATGGTGTTCATTTAAACAGATAAATTTGCCCTTCGCATATACGTATATTTTTATCCACTGCTTTATATAAACGAGTAAAACAGAATCTTTGTTGCCCTTTATCGAGAAACTTGGGTCCGGTTTAGTTATTTGTACAATGATTTTCGGTTGTTGTGTCCAACCGCATAATCCGAATCCAAAAACTTTAACATCACGTGTAATCAAAGGATTCGAATTTTATTTAAAATAAATGTTTCAAATTTCCGAGCACTATCTTATTAATAAATTCGGTTTACACTATGCACTTTTTTGCAAATTTCGACGTGGGTTCTGCGCAAAAATACTGTGGATGGCGTAGCCGGAGTGATGAGTACATGAAGTGTTATGTACCTTTGACATGCGGAAGCCCCTCTTCTCCGGCAACACAGAAAAAGAATTCTACTTAGTAAGGGTTACAATCCCTAAGCGTGGCCGAAGGCAGAATCAAGTGCAACAGGTGGTGACTTAACAAAGTGCATGCCTTCATTGGCTTGGAAGAAGCTGTTATTGCATTAACTGGATTGAGAACCA
>NW_016219179.1:1373-1558 GCF_001687245.7 Rhagoletis zephyria | reverse complement strand
GTCCCTTTTCACTGCCCAAACGACCGCCACCTGCACCCATTGGCCACTGTCCGGCACCTCGTCAGCCACCTCGTCCAGCAACAGCAGCAGCAGCAGTGCCCAGGCAGACGACGACAATTGTGCAAGTGGTGGACCGAGCAACGGCTTCGGTCGCCGACATTGCACGAGATGTGCAGGCCAAGGCG
>NW_016219179.1:988-1247 GCF_001687245.7 Rhagoletis zephyria | reverse complement strand
CTATCTTTTACCCCCTTTTCAGGTGCCAAGTCTTGCTCTGCAGCAGCCTCGACCTTTTCCAAAACTTCGTCCACCTTTTCAACCTCTACTTCGACTTCTACTTCGACTTCGACTTCTACTTCGACTTCTACTTCTTCTTCTTCTTCTTCGACTCATCCTCCTCCTTCTTCTTCTTCAACCTCAACCTCAACCTCAACCTCAACCTCAACCTCAACCTCAACCTCCAGTTCCAGTTCCACCTCCACCTCCACCTCGGCTC
>NW_016219179.1:596-915 GCF_001687245.7 Rhagoletis zephyria | reverse complement strand
TCACTCGTCTTGTACCGGGCGCCTCCTCTCTCTGCACCAGCCACCGAGCGAATGCTCAAGGGCGACTACGAGGTTGACGTGGTCGTCGACCCGCTCATTGCCGTCCACCTGAGGCCACACCAGCGAGAGGGCGTCAAACTCATCTACGACCGAATGGTGGTCAACTCGCCCGGCCACCGTGGCTGCATCCTCGCCGACGAGTCGGGTCTGGGCAAGCGCCTGCAGACTATTGCACTGTTCTGGACACTACTGCGGCAGGGCCCGGCCGGCCGCCGGCTAGCTGATCGTGTGCTCATTGTAACGCACAGCAACCTTTTGC
>NW_016219179.1:324-561 GCF_001687245.7 Rhagoletis zephyria | reverse complement strand
GGCAACGAGAGCTGGCCAAATGGCTCGAAAACCGAGTAACGGTGCTGGTGGCCGGACCTGGCACTCGACAACACATTGGCCACCAGCTGAACCGTTTTAGCACCTGGTCGACAGTCGGTCTGCGCGTCATTCTCCTCCTCGCCTACCCGGTCCTCTACAGCCACACTGAAGCGCTGGGCGTCCTGGGCCGCCTCGGTCTGCTGGTGGTCGATGACGGCGGAGAGCACCGAGTAGTGA
>NW_016219179.1:0-292 GCF_001687245.7 Rhagoletis zephyria | reverse complement strand
CCAAGCCGCAGAGCGCACCTTTGCACTGCTCGCCACCATTGACGCTGACCGTCGTCTGGTGCTCCTTTCGGGCGTCAACATTTGCAGAGAGCCACTGGCGACGCACACCTGGCGCCTGGTGCACTTTGTCTGTCCCTCGCTGCTGCCACCCACTGCCGCTCAGTTTCGCCTCGCCTACGCGGTGCCCATTCAGCGGGCCCGACTGGTGCCTGCAGTTGTCGACGAGGCGACGCTGGAGGCTGCTCGCGAGCTTCACCGGTCGCTGCTCTTTGACCTCGAAGGCATCATTGTT
>NW_016219178.1:317-1558 GCF_001687245.7 Rhagoletis zephyria | reverse complement strand
TAAAGTTTGGCACGTTACTTCTGGGACACCCTGTATATACATATATATATTTATATGAGAATTGAAGTCGGATTTTTTTATACCCGAGCANCGATTTTTTTTAAATTCGAAAAAATGTAAATATATCAAAAACGGTGACACTTTTACCTGAAAATTTTTTGTTTATCAGGGAGCTCACCCCCCCACCTACGTTGCCCTAAAGTTTGGCACGTTACTTCTGGGACACCCTGTATATACATATATATATTTATATGAGAATTGAAGTCGGATTTTTTTATACCCGAGCACACTTGTGACCAAGGGTATATTAATTTTGTTCACATAACGGTTGTTTGTAACAGCCAAAACGAATCGAGATATATATAGACACACGTATACATGCTCAGAATGAATGGAGAAGTGGATTAAGCCATGTCTGTCCGTCCCTCTGTCCGTCCATGTACACGATAACTCGAGCAAAAATTGAGGTATCTCAACGAAATTTGGTATTTAGGTTTCCGGTAACCCAAGGTAGGCTGGTAGAATGAATGGAGAAGTGGATTAAGCCATGTCTGTCCGTCCGTCCGTCCGTCCATGTACACGATAACTCGAGAAAAAATTGAGGTATCTCAACGAAATTTGGTATTTAGGTTTCCGGTAACCCAAGGTAGGCTGGTATTGAAAATGGGCGAAATCGGACAGTAACCACGCCCACTTCCCATATAACTACGGTGACCATAAATATATTTCGAAAATGCAGGACAATTTTTCAAAAAATTAACCTACATATAATTGCGTAGTATAAAAATAACAAAAATATACTACATATATACATATATTCTTCGTAATTTGAATAGCGCACCCTTTTTTTGATTTTCTACATTTTTTTTTTGTCGCCCCTATGTTTATTTTTTTTTTAATTTTCAAAAATTTTTTAAATGGGATGTAGACGTAGAATATGCTATATTTTTATAAAAAGTTAATGAATGTTAAACAAACAAAAGGAAAAATGTACCTACTAAGTATTGGGCTGTATGAATAAAAATAAGCAAATGCTTTTTCTTGAAATTTCAGACCTTTTACTCAATTTATTCAAACAAAATTGGAGTAAAAGGTATACAATTTTAAGAAAAGGCAATCGCTTAGTTTTCATTCGTACGGCCCATTAAAAGGATGCACTATTCAAATAACTAAGAGTGTATATTTCTTAATTATTAATCCAATTTTAAACTTTTAACATAAATCACATTTGCTTCATTGGT
>NW_016219178.1:0-226 GCF_001687245.7 Rhagoletis zephyria | reverse complement strand
ATTTTTTAGGCAAACTTTGGGTCGTTGAACACGAAAAAAATACCCATGGTTTCAAAGAAGTGTTTTCGAGATTTGTTCGAAAACGTATTTTTAGTAATTTTTCAATTATTCCTCAATATTTCATGAAACGACCAACAGTTCGAAAGGTATTGATGGGCTCTTTGCAATTAAATATACTTTTTGTGCAGATTGTGTTCCGTAACATCTAAATTTCTCATCAGATTTT
>NW_016219177.1:0-1558 GCF_001687245.7 Rhagoletis zephyria | reverse complement strand
GGAAAAGTTGGAAGCAGTGTGAAGAAAGGTATAAGACCATCATGAAACGGAAAAGGCGGCAGTGGAAAATAACAGCAGCTCAGGTGCAAAACGCCAAAAGCTGCAGTTTGAAGAAGAACTAGAAAAAAATATGCAAACTGTATGATTCCATTGAGCCGGCAATAAAACTGTGTAGCCAATGTATAGTTAAAAAAGAGGTCTCACCAAAAGAAAAGCAAAGAAAGAAAAAAACGATGCAAGAAACTCTAATTGAAATTGCTGCTAGAAAAGAGGAAGCCAGGGAGAAGCGGCAGAAGGAAAGAATGGAGAAAGCTACTGTTAGATTATGTACTATAATAATGCAACCCTGATTCACTTCATATTTCTTGCATTTTTGCTTTATACATTATTCTGCCATTTTCTTCTATTGTACGTATTATACATACTTGTTTTTTCTTGAATAAATCGTGAACTGTCTACGCTAAACAACGTGTTTTTGCTTATAATAGTTAACAGGGTTATGGGCCCAGCGTGTGTCGCTAATTGTTTCAAATAAAGTTCTATGTGAAAAAAAATAAAACTACTAAGCACATATTTTTTTCGTAAACCAAAATGAACGGAATCAGCATCGAGAAGCTAGATGTCGAGAATTATTCAACCTGGTGTGTCCAGATGAAAAGTTTTTTGATTACGCTGGATTGTTGGTATCCTGTGGAAACAATATGTTTGGAAGACTGGACTGCTCTAGAAAAGGCTACTTTCGCTAAAGCAGACAGAAAGGCATTGGCGTTAATCACCTTAAATGTTAAAGGTTCTGAGCTACTACATATTAAAGATTGCCTACATTCAAAGTAAGCGTGGGAAAAGTTAGACGAAATTTATAATGCAAGAGGACCAGCAAAAAAGGTTTCATTGTTTAAAAAACTTGGTTCGTTTTCAAATTAAACGCAGCGAGAAGTGTGGTCCTCAAATTAACAAATTTTGTTCAATTGTGGAAAGTCTTCGGGAACTGCAAATTTCAATACCGGATGATCTTCTGTCCATTTTATTGCTGTGTTCGCTACCTGAGGAGATGGAAAATTTTGTAGTTGCGATCGAGGCAACAGATGAGTTGCCAACACTGGTACAACTGAAATGCAAGCTACAGGAAGAAGAGCATCGCCGGGCTTCGAACAATGTAGGAGAAAATAAAGTAAATCGCGAGGATGAGCGCGTGCTTTCTATTAATTCCACGAGACGTAAGTCAAATAAAGGTCATGAGAAACGTAGGTGTTATATATGCGGTGCACCAAGAATGATAGAATACAAGATTGCGCCGTCCCGGCCGTTGACATTTGTGTACCACAAGTAAACAAAGAATAGAGACAAAAGTAGAACGAGTTGAAACTGTCAAAACAGNTTTTCATCTAATCTATTGGAGAATAGTGAACGTTTTAGTGCACTCCATGCTTTGCAATTAAGGCTGCTGCAGCAAACGTTTTAGTGTACTCCATTGCATAATGAGATGGGGTACCATGGTGCACTTCATGTAAGGACAACAGCGCATGCATATGAAGCTGGTATCCAAATTGAATGGCTT
>NW_016219175.1:0-1558 GCF_001687245.7 Rhagoletis zephyria | reverse complement strand
TGTTGCTCAACTGGCCGCGCTCATATGCCGATGCAAGTGGTGCTGTGCAGCAAGCTTATCAGCGTTGCTTGGAAGATGGAGATATTGCGCATTATGTGCGCACGTTGTGCCAGCATTTCGAGGTGGAGGGGCCCGCTGAAACCCAAGTGGACTACATACTGAACGTACAGACGCTATTTGCGTTGTATTTGGCAGCCAATCAGGCGTGGGAGTAATTACCATTACGGTCGGCATCATTCAAAAAAGCTATACATATATATACTATACATTTTTGTAAATGTAAAAAAAAAAATTGATCTCATATTTAGTGAGTTCCAGAACGTCTAGGATTTGTCGGTCTTGTAGGATCTTCACCTTTTCCAACAGTATTTCAGAAAAACGCAAATGTATTTCAGAAAAGGGCAAATGTATTTCGGAAAAGCACAAATGTATTTCAGAAAAATATTTTTAGAATACAGTTATGCTTTTCNGGAAAAGGTGTAGTCCAAAGTAGTTCTCGTATGCCACGTTTATATAAGGTTTATTAAAGGTGAAAATACCAGTTCCTTCAAAAACGCAAATCCTCCAAATCCTGGAGTACGGGAACAGGCTAATTATAAATGATATAGGATTTTAACTTAGAAAGCTTTAATTTAAAAACACTTGAGGCCAACTGATTTATGTACTTGCACTCGTATAGGATCACTCAAGAGCACTCTCCAAGAAGTTAAAGTAGGTAATATATCTGGGTCGACTTTTTAGGCGTTCAGAGTGTGGTAGTACACGGTCAGCGGGAGCCAAAAAAAAAACGTGAGCTAAAATGGCGCTAAGAAAGATCGATTGGATGATAATAATGAGAAATTCGATCTGCTCATTTTTTATTTTTATCCTTAAAAAACCATTTTCTAAATACAAAAACCCATAGCGACGGTGTGCTTGCATAAGGTTTAGCCCAAAATTTCTCCTCCATCCAATTTTTTCCAGATTCTTATTCTGTCACCAAATTATTTGAACCGAAAAGGAAAATCTTTTATAGGAGGATTCGAAAGACATCTCTAATAATAATAGATTGGCGCTTACACGCTTATGTTATTGTTTGGCCGAGCTTCTCCTCCGATTGTGCGCCTTAATGTTGTCATACCATACAAAGAGGAGGGACCTACAGTTTTACACCGACTCCGAACGCCGATTCTACTTTTACGAGAAGCTCTTTTTCATGGCAGAAATACAGTCGGAGGTTTGCCATTGCCTGCCGAGTTGCGACCGCTGTTAAGAAAAAAACCTTTTTTCTACATTTTTTTGTGATGTTGCTTTGACCAGCGCGTACTGCTAATTATCCTTACTGCAAAGATAATTTGCTAGAGCTTCAAAATTTGCAAAACTCCATTTTATTATACGAATATATGTATCTTCTATAACATTTATTTGCATTGCACCTCCAAATCTATCTATAAAATGGAGTACGCATCAAATGAGGCATGTAATTGCCGCTTATTCAGTTGTCTTTTGACAGCTCAAGATAAGCTGTTCCACCTAAGCACATTTCCAAGTTAATTTTCAATGCGATTATCATCTAATC
>NW_016219173.1:0-1558 GCF_001687245.7 Rhagoletis zephyria | reverse complement strand
TTTTAAAAAATCCCCTCAAATGACAAAACGGCTTAAGCTTAAAATATTTACATAAGAATATTTAAAAAAAATTTCCACGGAATCGTAATGATGAGATTTTTGATGCTGTTTTTTTAACTTTTTTCAAAGATTGGTATAAGAAAAACTTGGATAATTGTACCTAAACTCTTCCGATTTAGACTTGAGAGGTGTCATTGGAAAGGTATTTTCCCACCCTTTTTATTTCTTTGCTAATAGACTCATTCAAATGATGGAAGAGAAAGATAGGATGAACGAACGTCATTCAAAGTTGAATTAAGATGAAAAAAAAATATTGGGACACGAAACTTTTTTTTGGCCAGAAATAAAAACAGTGTGAAAATACCTTTCTACTGAGATCCCATAAGTTAAAATCAGAACATTTTTGGCCCAGTTATTCAAGTTTTTCGTAAATCACTCTTTGAAAAAGTAAAAAAAACAGCATCAAAAATCTCATTCTTACGATTCCGTTGAAAAGATTTTTAANGCTTTGTAGGGGTCGTTTGGTGGACCTTTTGTGCTGCACTTTATCTTCTTTACATTGGCACTTGAAAACATATCGTCAACAATATCGACTACTTGTTATGCCAACAACAACATTTATGATTGTCGAAGAATATAACTGGTTGTCAGTTGGCTGCTTCATAAATATTTATGCATTGAGTTGCGTACAATGGGACTGGCCACACACATACATACATACAAACATAAGATACGCTTTTAAGAGATAAAAATAAATAAATTTAGTAAATGTATACGAGAAATATTTGTAAATGCTTACTAATTTATGCCAAGTCAATAACAGTGCGGGCGAATTTCTTAATCAAATGTTGGGAAAAGTACTTTAAAAGACTGAAACTAAAGACATTGTGGGTTTTGCGAATTAGGGAACTAAATTCATGAAAAACCTGATGAGGCCAAGTTCCATTAGCATTTAGTATGGCCCGCTTTAAAAGCAAAAGTCGAAGTTTGTGGAACATTCAAAGAAAATTTTGACAAGAAACCAAATTTTATTTCTAAACTAAACTGAGGCGGCGTTGTATAGCTTTTCCTGCTTCCCACTAGTTTCTGCTAAGGAAAAATTGAAAATAGGTTTAGTGCCTGTATCTCTGACACAGTGATTACTTGCTGTCTAGAAATATTCAGTCCATAATTTTTTATAGGTTACTTTCGTGCACTTTTACCACAAAACACAACTCTGCGCAAGGTGCCAATTTTTTAATTAAGGACATAAATCGCCTGGACGAAGTCGGACCGAGACATTCGCATAGGAAAAGAAATACTATCATCTCGCTGCCATCCAACCAGTTGTGGCATATTCGGTTCTGGCGAAGTCGTATTATGGAAGCATGTTTTACTAAAGGCCAATAACCGGCGATAGTTGCTTCAACTACAAAACACTGCGACTTTTAATCTATTAGCAGATCCACTTTCGTTGTTCTATGGTCAGCCCAAAGCACGCAGCTATTTTACTGGTCTAAATCTGCTTATCCATCTGCTCCTCGTTTCTTTCAGAAAATACAAATGGATTTATGTTTTA
>NW_016219172.1:0-1558 GCF_001687245.7 Rhagoletis zephyria | reverse complement strand
ACGGCGGCGGCGGCGGCGTGGCCCGGCGGCGTATACCTCTAATACATACCCAACTTTTTTCTAAAAAGGGTAATTAGAGTAATTAGGGAGTTAAAAATTTTAATGATCATTTCCACA
Organism: Rhagoletis zephyria; assembly: GCF_001687245.7. NCBI lineage: Eukaryota > Metazoa > Arthropoda > Insecta > Diptera > Tephritidae > Rhagoletis > Rhagoletis zephyria. The sequence goes on along the minus strand of NW_016219172.1, from coordinate 1,441 downwards.
AAGCTTAGAACTCAAATTTTTGTATGGTTAGACGGGTTCCCTTTCAAATTTTATAGGTTTTCTAAAATTTAATGGGTTTCAAAACTGCATACTACAAAGAGTAGTTAGTAGTGTAATCTATAGTTAGCAAAACAAAAAAAAAATACATAAAAATAAAAAAAAACATCTATATTAGCTAGTGTATTTATAATAAACTTTTAAAAATAAAATTTGTCTTTTGTGTTCAAATTTCTATTGACTGCTCATATAGTTGTCTTAATATATGTATATAGAATAAGCGTATCTCACAGTTTTGATTTTTTTTAAAAGTATTTACGGATGTGAGCTTTTGCAAAAATGTTGCGATTGAAACCATTTTGAACAATGTATGTTTTAAAAATTACTCACACTGAATGTTTGTAATTTCTGTTTTGGTCAGATGGTATTTTTTTGTAAAAAAAAAAAAATAGTAAAAGGCGTCATTTGGCAAAATAAATGAATCAATCTTGGGAGGTCGACTTATTTTATGACGATTTCTTTCAGCATCGATTATTTTGATTTCGATTAAAATGTTATTTTAGATAAATACCACATATTTGACAACATTCATCGAAATTTTTGAAATTAGCGATGATCAAAGTTGAAAAAATGAAGAAAAATAGGGACTCATTAAAATTTAACCGATGAAAACTCTCAACTAGCTACACTAGATTTTGTTTCGGGTGTATTTCATGACTTTTTTTTCGTAGCACCGTATAATAGTTTCAGGAAGATCGCTGTTGAAAGCTTTCTTTATCTTCATATCTAGAATGACTCCTAAAAATAGTTTATTGTAAGCCAAAGCTTTTTTCAGTGCAAGTCAAAGTTCGGTCAAGTGCAGTACCCACAAATCCTTACCTTCGGGTATGCGTATTGGCAGTAAGAAATTATAACTTTCACTCAACTTTTTCGTTACTAATTAGTTAACTTTATTGGAATTCCTTAATTCGTTTTGAAATTTGTAAATTTCTGCTAATAATCGCTTTCTTATAACATTCACTTAGACTTACATACATGTATTATGTTTAGCATATAATCGAATACATATGTAAATACAGATATGTATGCATTTCATAATCATCAGACAATTATAAGTGTCATAAAGTGCAGAGAATCATACGAGAATGATAATTGTTTCATAGAGAAAAATCATAAAAAGGTTCGATTAAAATTTAATATATTTAATATGAACACTTCAAATCATTTGGAAATCAATGGAAAAGGTAACACTGACAATAAAGAAATTCTCAAAATATTAACATGAAGCAACATGCATGTTAAGCTATATTATGCATACTTTTAAAAGCTCTTTAGAACAAATGCATAAGCTTTGCCTTTCCTGCAAATCAATCATTTTCTGTTAAAACTAAAAAAAAATCACTTACTTTCATAGAACTTAATTTTAAAATGTGTGCGAATCGAG
>NW_016219171.1:0-1558 GCF_001687245.7 Rhagoletis zephyria | reverse complement strand
CCTCGCCGCCGCCGCCGCCGCTGTCAGCGGCGAGAACGGCACCCAAATCATGGCCTTCTTCGACAGGGACGGCAAGGTGGTCCTCGTCAGCCCCGCTGAGGCCTCAAAGATGTCCCAAGCTACCTCAAATGCTGCCAATGCCGCCGCCGCCGCTCTCCCCGTCGTTCCGCTCAGTGTCGCCCTGCATCATCAGATAGACAGCTCGGGCGGCCTCACCACTACCACCTCCTCCTCCACCGCCACCAGCAACGGAAGTGGACTGGCTTTTGAAATCAAACAGGAGAAGGACATTGAGGATGCGGCGGCGGCTGCTGCCGCCTCTGCTGCCTCCGGTGCTTCCCTGCTGCCCTCGAACGTCCGCTGCAGTGTCATCACCACTGCCCTCTCTGCGCCCCAGCTCCAGCAGCAGCAGCAGCAGCCTCAGCAGCAGCACAGCTCAGAGGAGGACTCTTTGGCGTTGAACTCCGCCGCCGCCGCCGCCTACGAGTCGAGTGCAGCTTCGAAGGCCTCCCTTCATTCGCGCCAAAACTTGAACACCATCGTCGAGGCGATTCGCCACCTCGAGGGCGACCATCTCTTTAACGAGTCGCCAAACAAGGCGTCTCGCAGTTCACCAACCTTTTAAGAGTTCACGTTCACGTGCTTCTCTCGTAGCAGTGTACCACAGCCAGTACCTCCCGCTTGCCTCCTGCTTGCTCGCGTAGATTACTTCTTCTTTTGATATATCCCCTTTCGCCTACTACTACTGCTATATTGCCTACTACTCCATTGCTCTCTCTCTCTCTCTCTCAGTTACCCTTAAGGTACTCTCACTTTCTGTTTTCCCCTCTCTCTCCCTTTCCCTCTCTTTCTCTCTTTTGTTCATACCTTTACCTTTTTAAGCAGGCACTATCACTTTATCTTTCTCCTTCTTTCTTTCCCAATTACTGCTATGTCGCATCATGTTATTACTACTCCCACACCCCTTTCTCTCTATCAACGACTATTTTTGATGTGTGCTGTTCTAGTGGCCCAACCAACCAACCAACCAACAACATCAGACCGACCGACTGACCGATCTTCCAACAAACACACACACACACATTCAGTCACACACACCCTCCCACTTGTTCTTCTCTCGCTCTACTTATAAATCCAAACACGTCTCCACTTTCTACCCAACCAGCTCTTTGGCCACCGTCACCATCGCAGCCAGTGCAGCCGCCCAACACCTTCATCGACTCACACACTCACCAGCTGAATGAATCTTCTAAATGACCACTCGTCTGCAGCTTTCCCCATTTCCCCTTCCCCTCCTTTGATCGTGTGTGTGTGTGTGTGTTCTTGAACATCGTCAACCACCATCGTCACCCTCAGCCCCTCCCCAAGCACAGTTAACCTCCTCCTTTTTGTTTGTATTAGTGTTTCTAGTGTAGTTGCATTTACCTCAGCAGTCTTCTCTTACCTCGCGTGCTCGCGCAGAATCACATGTTCTTCCAGTAGCCAGTAATATGGTACCCATTTGTCGCCGGTGTTGCCCACCAGTACCAGGAGACACTACCTGAAAAGTACCCGAATC
>NW_016219170.1:0-1558 GCF_001687245.7 Rhagoletis zephyria | reverse complement strand
CCCTCATTCATGTGGCTATCCTTTACTGCAGCTCCGTATGGAAATTCTGGTTAAACACACATTTTTTATTGTCATACGCTGTGTGTAATAAAATATTTATATGTAGTATATTAAATGCGTAAAACAAAAAACGCAGATATATATATTTTGCATTTGTTAAGCAATATAAATAACCACTCACTTGCACATGTTCAAATCGGCTCAATGGCAGCTATTCACATTTGGATTTGCAATTGTAATTTTTTAGTTAGTTTTTTTTTTTTTTTAAGCAAATGGAATCATAACAAACAACATGGTTTTAGTTGTTTCCTTTTTTTAGTTTGCGTGATTTTATTCTACGCTTATTCCAGTGCGATTTTCTCATTGTTGATTTTAATAGTTAAGCTTTTTGTTATTGTGCTATATAGGCTTTTGTTTGCTTTTTTGTTTGTAGTTAATTGTAACTTACTAAGCATGTTTGTGGTATGAAGCCTTAGTAGTTCAGGTAATTGGAGCTGCCATAGTCGTGATGAAAAAAAAAACATTAGTGGTTCTCTAGCGAAGTAGTTTTCCACGCATTCAATTGAAGACCTTTGCTGTGAGTACTGTGCTGTAGGTTTTTTAAATTTTTTTTTTAGATTTCACTATTTTTCCAGCTAGCCTCTATGTACATATGTATGCACTTTAACTCATACTAGTTTTAATTCCATAAAGGAAAATTTCTCTAGGTCTTACACATTTTTAAAGTCTGATGGTATTCCGTATACGTATTGATGAAACAATGAAACTTATCCTTCTCTGAAGAGCTGATAGGTTTTTATGAGAACGTCGTTTATTGCAGAACTATAGTACGGGTATACTTTGAGCTTTTCCATTGTCTATTGAGGAGCCACCGTTGTTACAAGAAACTTTTCTGTTAATTTCGAGATTTCTCGCACCAGATTTGGAATCTAAGTACTACCGAGTGGTAGAAAAAGAAAATTGATTGGCAGCAGAGACTAGCTAAGTTCCATAAATGCGTACTCCTTATTGTTAACTAGCAAATACCCGGTGTATTTCACTGTGCCTTAAAAGTATTTTTGTGGTATTACTCCCTCCCGAAATTCTTATGGCCTCATTTATAAAAATTAAAATAGATTTGAAGTGCTTTATGAAGTGTGATTTTCGAATACTGATTTATGGAATATACTTAATTTTTAAGAATGAGGGTGCTATACTATCGAAGGTATGTACATTAGGGCGGGTCAATTTTTATGGAAGTCTTTTTAGACTATGTNTTTTATTGATTCAGTATTTACCTTGTCTTATCACTTTAAAACTTTTCAATAGGTGGCAACCCGCTACAAAAATATCTTCCACATGAAAATTTCTTAAACCTCTTTAGTTGGATACCCGTATTGTAATATCATATATTTAATCAATCTAATAATAGAATAAAATTGTTCAAATAGGTTGCAGCCCACCTCAAAAATATTTTGGTAGTGAACTTTTCTAAATCTCTTTAGTTTCATACTCATATTATAATCTTTGATTTATCTTATCAATTAAATCAAATTAAAATTTCCAAACAGGTGGCAAC
>NW_016219168.1:0-1558 GCF_001687245.7 Rhagoletis zephyria | reverse complement strand
TGACGTGACAAATTCCGAAACAACCAAAAGAATTTGAATGAAGAATTCTAATAAGGATTGTGCCATGATGCTAGATTGCGATGATGAAAGTCAGGAGGATACATCCGACATTTGTAGCCCCGATGATATTCTCAAAAAGTAATTATTGCACCACAACAAAAATAAATAAATATAACTGAAAGTCCTCTCAACTGGTGCAGTGTCAATCGAAAAGAATTTACAATTTTGCCAAGTTTCAAGTTTGTCGCCTCGAGCGAGTACATAGTTAAGTATATACATAGTGGCGCAGGNAGTAGTATCGAGAACTCGATACTTTTTCACAAGTACTGATAAATATCGCGAATGCCGAAAAGTATCGACGAGTTAAGAACTTTTCTAAGTAAATTTTTTTTTAATTACCCAATAAATATTGTGGCGAACGTTCGAATATTACTTCAATATTCAATATGAATGTTATGAAAATGAACATAAAACTCATTTACTTCAGTATTTTCATAACTCAAAAACCGAAAACCCGAGAAACACGCCTTTAAAGTTTTTAATTCACATAACGTCACCCTCATGCCAGAAGCATGAATGNGTGTCGCAAAAAAACTTTCAAACTTGATTTCCCAAAATGTTAATTTTTACACATTCATATTTATAGCATACGGGCGACGATGTTTCAAAGGAATGATAATAATTATACATATACAGGGTGTTCCAGAAGTAACCTACCAAAATTGAGGAGAAGGCAGGTGGGGTGGTGAGCTCCCTGATAACCAAACATTTTTCAGGTAAAAGTGTCACAGTTTTTGAAATATTGAAATTTTTTGAAGTAACAAAAAAAATCGTACCTTTTCATGTATTTTCTTTAACTGCATCTACAAACAAGGCTATACTTAGTAAATTTTTTATGTAAAATACTTTCAGATAGTTGCTTCTCCATAATCAAATGTAATGTAGTTAAAATATATTAAGGAACCATTATAAAATTAGAACTATATTGGGATTTTTAACTTNTTAACAAAAAAAATCGTGCCTTTTCATGTATTTTCTTTAACTGCATCTACAAACAAGGCTATACTTAGTAAATTTTTTATGTAAAATACTTTCAGATAGTTGCTTCTCCATAATCAAATGTAATGTAGTTAAAATATATTAAGGAACCATTATAAAATTAGAACTATATTGGGATTTTTAACTTTTTGATATTTTCTTGCCCAAAGATAGTCAAATCTCTGGTGACAAAAAATGTACTGAGCTATAACTTTACATTACATAAAAAAATTGCTCATTTAATTGATATTTCAGAAAGGTGCCACTCTTACTATTTCGAATAGAAAAAAAAAGTTATAGCCGCTATTGTGGGTAAAGGACAGAGACGCTAGAATGTATTTAATAGATTTAAATTTTGGTCTTGTTACCGACCAATGANATCAAATGTAATGTAGTTAAAATATATTAAGGAACCATTATAAAATTAGAACTATATTGGGATTTTTAACTTTTTGATATTTTCTTGCCCAAAGATAGTCAAATCTCTGGTGACAAAAAATGTACTGAGCTATAACTTTAC
>NW_016219167.1:604-1558 GCF_001687245.7 Rhagoletis zephyria | reverse complement strand
CAATATCTCGAAATTTAAGGATGCTAATTTACTCAAAATTGATACACCCGGGAGTGGCGTTTGGAGAACAAAAAACCAAACTAAAATTTTTGATCCAGTGTTATTAACTTGTTATATTTTTACTTACTCGTGCAGGCCTCTAATATATGTATGTATGTATATATAAATATTTATATATGTATTTCGTACCTTGGAACATAAAGGCACCTGAAATATACGGTGCAAAAACTTAATTTGACCCCCTTTTTTGCCTACAGCTGAAATGTTTTCGTATGTTCCATTAGCTGCTAAAATTATCCAAATTAAATACATGTGTCGATATTTTGGTAAAAAGTTTAACATTTGTTATGTACATGCATACATACATACATATATGTGTGTAAATTAGGCCGGAACTATCCATATACGAAGGAAAAAAGCTAAGCTTACTTTACAGTGAACAAAAGAGCGCTGTTTTCGGTTTTGAACACAAGAATTAAAAAAAACCCATTGAAAAAAATATGTTAGTCTTTACTATATTTCAGCGCTTATTGCTAAACGTAACAATTTAAACAATAACATAGAGAAAAATAAATCCTAGAAAAGAAGAGCCCTATGAGCTGGACGAGAGTCGATAAATTTGTAAAACATATGTATACACTCAGTTGCATAATTTTAAGACCGCCACATATTAACAACTTCTGGCTATTTATTTTCATATTATTTAATTTCAATTATTTTGTTATACAAATATAGTTAATTCTTTAACAAACACCATACAAATCCAATTTTAGTAACGTAACATCAGGTAACGTTAAATCAGATAGTTCAGCTGATCAAAAAAGGAACAGTCCAGCGCCTTCGTCTTGGTCTGCAGGCTGTATCGGAGATACAGCCGCTATATTTAAACGTAGAATACGTGGTATGGTTAAGAGCATATCCAAGTCAAAAACGAAATCACACACTAAGAAAAAA
>NW_016219167.1:0-489 GCF_001687245.7 Rhagoletis zephyria | reverse complement strand
TTATTTACAAAAATGAATCTGTCGACAGGTTTGGAATTTTATCTTTGAAACGCCACACTTTTCTTTGAAATCGCTTTATTAGTTCTCGTGCAATAAGCGTTTTTGTGAAGCTCTAAAAATTACAACTACAACATTTGAACATAGCCCCCATACCTTAAGGTAAGACGTATTCTACGTCAAAAAAAAGCAGAAATGATTTCTACACTTGAAAAATTGGGAAATTAAGCATAAATATTTGTAATATTACTAATGTTTATTATAATGTTTAACGTCTATGTTTACTAATATATTTAAATCGCTAATACCAATAGTTGTAATTTTTTACTGACTAAGTGGCCATTTAATCGTTATGCAAATATTGAAAAACCTTTTTAAAATTTTGAGTTTAAAAATTTTTTTTTTAAACATACATATGTATGAATGTACATACATGGCTAACGGAAAAGTTCTCAAAAGTTATAAAAAGAAATATCCATTGTATAAAAATTT
>NW_016219166.1:0-1558 GCF_001687245.7 Rhagoletis zephyria | reverse complement strand
TATTTAACGGTGGAACCGAAGGGATCGGTGCTTAGACGGTAGCACGCTTAGTTTGAGTTAAAGCTCCACACTGGCAATTTTGAGATTTAGATTTCGATGCTTATTTCTCAAAAAAAGACAAAATGGTTTTCGATATTTTTACATCTATAGGCTATAAAAACTGAGCCATGCTACAGATTAGATTTTATCAATGTCTGCAAGTATTTATTACTTCACATTAAAGCTCATAATACAATTTTAATCAATGTATGCAAATGTGAGTATTATTTATAACACTTTTTGAAAAAGAAGAGCAGCATGCAGTGATTGCGAAGTCCATGCAACATAATGCAAAATCATTTAATTCACATACATAGAAAGTATGTAATCATAAAAATAAATGCCACAATACCCCTAAAATGTAATCTGTACGCAAGTGCTAAACGTTGTCTATTCACAGCAATCATTACAGTGATGAGTTAACAGCAACAAAAATATAAACATTATCCATCCAAATGCAAGAATTTACGAATACCTAATTCGCAGTCCAAGGCTAGGGTTGCCAACCCTACTATAATATATAGTATTGTACTATTTTCCCGGTCGGCTTACTATATACTGTACGCAAAAATACTATATTTCTTCAATTATAAATATAAATATATTTCAGTCATTTCAGGCACGAAAAAATGTGTATTAAAATGGGTGACCTTTATTCTGAAATTACCATATTAAATGAAATAATCTTTAAATTAAAAGGTCATAGTGAGTTTATAATCAAAAAAGGTTATAATCAAAAAAGGTAACATAACTGAGAGAGAATTAACAAACTTACCTAAAATTATTAAATTTCTACTCTTTATTCCAACAACTATGGCATTCACCNTTTTGAAAAAGTATTATAAACCTCTTCCAAAATGTTGGCAACCCTATCCAAGGCTGACCTTTATACGAACGTAAATATGTGCATATGTATGTATGCAATAAGCGATTAGCACATTTTACTCACAATAAAGACAATAATAAAAGTACAATGTTACGGCCGCCGTTTATTTTTATTCGGATTGTAATTACACAGATGTAGACGCAGAGACAGAAACTGCAAGGTGTATCAAGAAATAAAACAATAGACATAAAAACATTTGTGAACACGGCTGTACAGTAGACTGTATCACCAAAAAAAAGTGGCAGTTTTTCCGGCGGGAGTACACGATCTGGTATATTCTAAGGCTTATACCAAAATATTTCTCTTTCATACTTTGAATGAGCTCTTTCGCAAAGTAATTAAAAGTGTGAGAAAATACCTTACCAATGATACCCCATTAGTCTAAATTGGTAAGGTTTTGGCTGAGTTATTCAAGTTTTTCTTAAACCAGTCTCAAATCTCATTATTATGAGTCCCTAGAAATTTTTTATTTTTATTTTTATGCAAGGTTTTTAAGCTTAAACAATTCAGTCATATGAGGTAATTTTTTTCAAAAAATATAATAAAAAAATTGTTTTTATTAATAAAAAGGACTAATGTAAATCTTCGTCCCAGCAATGGGTTGTGCGCTGGGCTTGGGACCCGCCACGTAAA
>NW_016219165.1:0-1558 GCF_001687245.7 Rhagoletis zephyria | reverse complement strand
GGTAGAGCTGCCATGATCTGCGTGCGCATTTTCTGCTTATGTATAGTGCAGACTTTACACAGGAAAATACATTTCTTTATCCNCTTCAGAAATATAGAACCCCCCCCTAAAATATATTCCTGGGTGCGCCCCTGACTCAAGGTGTACCGCTTTTGTCGAAAAACGTACAAAAACGGCCACATAGCCCTTCGTAAAGGTGGAAGACCTTAACATAGAGGCCTTTATCTGGAAAGGCCCCGCAAAGTCAACGCCCGTGATGGTAAAGGGCAAAGAGAAATTGCAGCGCTCAGGTGGTAGAGCTGCCATGATCTGCGTGCGCATTTTCTGCTTATGTATAGTGCAGACTTTACACAGGAAAATACATTTCTTTATCCGAGGCTTTAGTCGTGGGATATAAAGCTCTTGTCGGATCATTTGCTGCATAAGCCGATGTTCGGCGTGTAGCATCAATAAGTGCACATAATTTATGTACAGTGTGGCAAATGGGGATTTTTCGGGTATTATTATTGGGTACCGCTCGTTATAACTCAAACTAGAGTTTACCAGACATCCATTGGCGCATAGCAGTCCCTTCGGGTCTAGAAAGGGATTAAGAACTAAGAGTGGACTTTTTTATCTATTGCCTTTGATACCATAAAAAGTGCTATTTCCCGGTCTGGTATGAGAATTGATCTGATATCGCATTCCATCGTATTCCCAGAGTTTTGGTGGTACTTTCTTTTTCAAAGATGAGGAAGTTTGTGTCTAATATGTGGTCTTTATTTATATTCTTTAATATTTCGGGGTTGGTTGGCCGAAATCTTTTTCAAGGGGAACCCTCCGCAGTTGAGGGCTTGGCTCACTTGAGATAGTGATTCACATGCTTGGGGTAAGCTGTGGCTTCCCGACAGGATATCGTCCACATAAGTTTGTGTTTTTAACACCGGGGCTGCTAGAGGCAGTTTTTCTTTTATATCGTTTGCCAATTCGTGAAGTGTTCGAATGGCAAGAAAGGGGGCGGAATTTACACCAAATGTCACCGTTTTTAATTTGTAGTCGCATATTGGACTACTAGGTGAATTGCGAAATATAATGCGCTGAAAATCTTGGTCGTTTTTATGTACAAGGATTTGTCTGTACATTTTTTCGACATCCCCATTGAAAACGTATTTAAACATGCGCCAATTAGTATTAGGAGCATTAAATCAGGTTGTAGGGTGGGTCCCATATATAATACGTCATTTAATGAATTGCCTGAGCTTGTGCATTTCTAGGCATTGAATACAACTTTTACTTTTGTTGTAAGTTTTTCTGGCTTCATTACTGCATGGTGTGGGAGGTAAAATGTTGTATATTTACCTTTTGTTATTTTTTCATATGACTCGACTACTTCCATATGATTTAATTGAAGGTGTTCCTCGAGTACATTGTCATACGAGGTTTTAGCTCGTTTTTTTAAGCAGGTTTTTTTCCATACATACAATAATTTCGCAAACGTCAAGCTGTGAAGTTCTACTTATTTGTGCCTTTATTGGTCTTTGTATTTTGCAAAGTTTATTGTGCTAATTTTGAGTAAAAG
>NW_016219163.1:0-1558 GCF_001687245.7 Rhagoletis zephyria | reverse complement strand
GCTATTCATATTCTGGGAGACGACTACGCATTTTAGAAACCAGAAAAATCAGAAAAAAGTTGTGGTATATGAAACATGCTCATGTTTCTGCGTGGTTTCGGTTCGGTTTAACAGTTCGGAAATAAAAAAAAGAAATAACGCCCAAGTTTAAATGTGAAGTGGTAAGTGCAACAACGCGCAAGGTTAAGTGTCAAGTGTGTGTAAAATGAGATGGGTTGCCTTTATATTTGATAAAGAAAAAAAGTGAGTAACTTTATCTGTTGAAAATTTGTTGAAACGAACCTTTAAACCTTTATGAAAAATGATTGGGGTTTTCGGTTTAGATCAAACATTTGTGAAAAATTTCGGCTCGGTTAATGGTTCAGTTAATTAATAAAATAAAATTATAGTTTAAAAAACTAAAACCTCCCTATTATAATTGCCATTCGTACTGTCATCAGGTATGTAACTTGAGAATAGAAATCGCTGCATCTTTTAGACGCATCAATATTACATAGTTACATCCCGAGCTAATAAGAGAAAGGTAAAAAAGCGGGTTTCCGGTTCAAAACCGGTTCGGTTCATGTCCCTAACTGAAACTGAATGGACTACAATACTGCTTACTCAAAAAATTTCTAATCTCATTAAAAACTCAGTATTTTTACGAAAGTTAGTTGATTTTTTTTTAGTAAATATTGCACAAATATTTAACCTTGGATTGATATGGCCATAAACTATGCTTCTATAAAAAAAAAAAATATAAAAATAAAAATATAAAATAAATGGTCAAATCTTGTCAATGTGTGAGTGGCGCATAGTTATCCCTGCCGTAAATCGCGCTAGTTCAGGACTAGCGCAGAACTGGCTCTTTAGGAGGCGGTACTGGTTCTCGATCTATCCCAACGCAATGCTTTCAACTGTCTCTTTTTACATGGCGATGTCCTACGAAGTGGAAATTGCCCCCCTCTGCAGAACTTTCGAACTAGTCCTATACTGGATCCATTTTGGACAGTTCTGGGACAGTAGGTTTTTCTATGAGAAAAAAATTTAAAACCTGATTATTTGATTATTTTTCTATTCCAAACTGGTTCCATTTTAGACAGATCTGCGACAATAAGTTTTTTATAAAAAAAAAATTCTGATTATTATTATTATTTTTTGATATTTTTTCGTTTTTTCTGTTCGTTTACAGATTGCATTCTATTAAATTTTTATTTATTTTTTTTTTTGTTTATATTATTTGATCACTTTCTCTTCAATTTTTAAGCGGCACTCAACAATTTAAATTTCTTAAATCTGAAAATCACAACTGCCTCCACCGCGANAGTCGGAGGTCTTCCCGCTGAGCTATTTTCGTATTGTACGAGAAGTGAGAATTTGTGCATTTACTTCTCAACAGAGCGCAACTAACACACAGAGAGTTTCAACCGTCCCTCTCTGCAGCCGTTTTGCACTAGTTCAGAGATGGTTCTGAAATGTGTAGGGCGGAACTAGCGCTTTAAGAGACTGTATCTAAATTTTACTGCAGGGTATGATAAGCGCTATATGGATGCACATATTATGAACTGTAACAAATAAT
>NW_016219162.1:0-1558 GCF_001687245.7 Rhagoletis zephyria | reverse complement strand
CTGCAAACGATATCAACTAGTAGGCTAACAACCAGAATTGAAATTTCATTCGCAACTACTTTCCGTACTACANATTGAAATTTCATTCGCAACTACTTTCCGTACTACAAGTAGATTTGCTACTCCCTTTTAGCAGCAGCAAATATCTCTCGTACGCGATGAGAGAAAGTAGAGTACGTACTTTGGTGGAGTAATAGCAAGTACGTCAAGTATTTACTCTCTCAACGCCAAGTAGTGTATGTATACGGAAAAAGAGTAACAATGTGTTGGGAGTAGAGTACAATGCAAGGAATACTTGTTGAACGAAATGCGGCAAATACACTTGCGCTGGACTCTTATCTATATATATATAAATGATTTGGTGTTTAATTGTAACGCTAAAACTTGAAAACGGCTGAACCAAATCAAATACTTCCTTAGGGGGGTTTGTTTGTTGTTACCCCGCGAAGGTTTAGTCGAAGAAAAAATTAAAAAATATTAGGGGGGCGTGGCACCTCCCATACAATCTTAATTTTTAAAGCTGATTATCTCTAAAAGAGTTCAAGGTAGGGAGCTGAAAATTGGTATAGAGGTAGGTTATATCAAAACCCTTCTCACGCAGAAAAGTGGGGGTTATCAGAAAAGAGGGCGTGGCACCTCCCATACAAACTTAATTTTTCAAGCTGAATATCTATAAAAGCGTTTAAGGTTGGGACCTGAAAATTGATCAGGAGATTAACGATATCAATAGCATGCTTATGAAAAAACAGTAGTTTTGGGAAAACGAGGCGTGGCACCTCCCATGCGTTCTTAATTTTTAAGGCTAAATATCCCTAAAAGCTTTCATGGCATGTACATAGAAATCACTATGCAGATATACGATATCAATACCATGTTCACCAAAAAAAAAAAGATTTATCGAAAAATGGGGCATGGCACCTCCCATACGTACTAAACTTTTGAGGCTGAATATATCTAGGGCCTGAAAAACATTATGGAGGTATACTATATCAATACTCTTACTCNAAAAAAGATTTATCGAAAAATGGGGCATGGCACCTCCCATACGTACTAAATTTTTGAGGCTGAATATATCTAAAAGGGTTGGAGGAGGGGCCTGAAAAACATTATGGAGGTATACTATATCAATACTCTTACTTACTTACTTAAAATAGCCAATACTCAGTGAAAATAAATTGGAGCGTAGTAGGCGGTCATTCCATTCGACAGCTTACAATATTATTTCTAATGTAATAATTGAAGCGGTAGCTTCTCGTGTTAAATAGTTTACATTTACGAAATAAACAGTTGCGAATGAGTGGATTATCAATATATGAGCGGTTTTATTGATATTTTGTTTAAAAAAGTGATTTAGTGTGTCGGCGAATATCTATTTACATTGGACTTTATANTGTGTGGATTATAATTTTCTGACTGGTTTCATTCATATTTCGTTTAAAAACTGAGTGAATTGGTAAAAGTAATTTAGTGTGTCGGCGAATATCTATTTACATTGGACTATATATAGTTTAGTTTAACGTTAAATTGCATCTTTTTCCTTAGTTGGGTTAGCTCATTT
>NW_016219161.1:0-1558 GCF_001687245.7 Rhagoletis zephyria | reverse complement strand
TTTTTTATCGAACAGACGTGACAGTAATGCACCCAATTTTTGTGTGCTCGAGGTCAGCTACCTCAATTGCGAAAATTGATTGTTTATTGCTCATCGATTGCTTGACTTTTGCAATTTTGTGTCTCTTCTCTTTTCTATTTCAATATTATCGGCAAAATTTGCATTTCACACAATTCGCAAGAGGCTGGCATTTGACCATGCACCGTACAAGCAAAAAAAAAAAATAAAAATTATGCATTCTTCACACGTACTACGAGTGTCATACGATTGAGTCTCCAAAAGGGCTTCGCATATATGTATCTACTACTTACATATATGTGAAAAAAGTATGCACGTATGTACATACATATGTATGTTATACACTCTTCAAAGCACTTGCGAAGCGGCATGTAGCAAGAGCGTCGCACAGTGGAAGAGCTCCATATAAAATGTGGCAAAAAGTAGTAAAGGTGCTTCGATTGTGCAGAAAATTGTAACTTGGAGTATTTACTTTTGACTANTCCGATTTCAATGAAATTCGATTTGTAATTTAGATTTGTCCTAGGAAGACATAAATCTGAAAGATGGGGAAAATCGTTCAACTGCCTTGCCCACCGGCCATCCGTTTAGAACCGAGGACTTTCTGCCCCTCTCATACCACTGTGCTTCGTTGCCATTTTAACGTTTCAACGTTTTCCCTTCGCTTCTGTGTTTTTATGCGCGGTGACCAGCTTATACCCTATTTACTCTCTCTTTTTCTGTCATTTATGATTTTTGGCACGTCGCAAATTTTACAACCGTCTAACTAGCAAAAAAGCAGTTAGAGGCAGTCACGAGCATATCCCACAGCAAATATATATATATATTTTTTTCTACATTCAACGAGTCTGTAATAACACTAAAACAACAACATCATACTAGCTCTAAGTACCTGCCACTGCTTTTAATAGGTGTGCTTTTTGTTCTTGCGCAATAGACAATTTTTGTGACCATTGCCGGTTCATAGTCTGTTTAGCAAGAAATGACTCTTGACTTTCAAAAATGTTTTTCTGCGCTTCGAAATACGCATGTAATTTATTGTTTGCTTGGCGTAAATGACAGCAGTTTTTAGTGAGTTCTCACAATTGGCATTAATGCTAGTAATACGGTGTTTACATGACGAGATTTTATAGGCAACTTTTAGTTGAATGCCTGGTTTTAACGGCCTTTCAGCTAATCGCTTCCAATGAAGTTGGGTGGCAGCCAACTTTTTATTCAACTAATCACCTCTAAAATTGCCTGTAGAATCGCCTCATGTGAACACCGTTTAAGCGAAGATACACTTAAGAGCACTCCCCACACCTTAGGAGGACTTTAAAGACAACGTTGTCTAAAACCTCGTTTCCGATTTGGACAGAGCTAGTCGTTATGCTACACGTTACATATCGTCAATGCCTTTGCAGAGCCTCTTAATCGCCGTAGTGACAGAAATCAGCAAGTTGGCTTATGAGGCGATATTGGCAATGCTTATCCCGTGGTCATTGACACAAACAACGGGGTCCCCAACCTTCGGGCATATGACCAAATTGCTCTTAGCAGC
>NW_016219160.1:899-1559 GCF_001687245.7 Rhagoletis zephyria | reverse complement strand
CTACAGAATAATTGGACCTAAAGAACTGGGCAAACATGTTGGCAATGAGACGAGTAGTTTATGTAATCACTGTGTAAGCCCGTTCTTTTATACAGTTTAAGAGAATGTGACTTTTTGTTTTTCAATATTTTAAGCTCTTTAGTGAACCATAATTGTATTGGTTCTTCATGAAGAATATTACGTTTTGGCACATACTTTCGAAACAAATTGAAAACAGTGTCATTAAAGTTCTCAACGCTACGCTTCACGTCATCTCTATATATTGGCCAAGATAACTTTGAAAGTTCTTTGTTAATTTTCCTGAAATTTGCTTTCGCAAAAACATATCTAGTACTTGAACTTGACTTATTATTATGTATTTCATTNGGTACTTGAACTATACGACTTATTATTATGAATTTCATTTATGATTTCGTAGCTTAACTCAAGAGCGGGATGGTACGCATCCTCTGGCAAAACTAGGGGATCATACCGATAAATAGAGGCCTTCGAAACATTATCAACGTAAACAAGATCCAAGACCTTTCCCAACTTATTTTGACTTATATTTATTTGTTTAAGGCAAAGTTAAGCCATTTCCTCCAGAAATACATTGTAACTATCTGTAGATGAAACTGGTACAACATCGGTATCAATGATGTTCCATGAAATGTGTGGCAG
>NW_016219160.1:0-858 GCF_001687245.7 Rhagoletis zephyria | reverse complement strand
GGTCTCAAGTAAAGAAACTAGCTGCATATATACTGATACGGCAGAATTAGGAGGGATGTAGCAAAGAGATAAATAAATATATGTCTTTCCAGCCTGTACACGTATACACTTAAATTCGGTATATTTATTCAATGACAGGAACACAAACTTCCTCGGATGGTATCGATGAATGCACCGCAAAAAGTGCACTACCGCCGATTCTGCCCTCGCGGTCACTCCTGTATATTTGATATTCATTTGGAAGAATTTCGGAATTAAAAATATGAGGTTTGAGCCATGTTTCGGTCAAGGAAATAATATTATAATTGCAGTCAAAATCTTTTAAATATAAGTCAGTTAATTTGGTATTCAAACCACTAACATTTTGATAGTAAATACTAAAATTAGACTTGCGAGTTAGCTACGTTGTTATTATTTTTATTAGGTTTATACTCAAACTTGCGTACAAACGCCCCGATCGGCCAAAATGAACTATTTAGTAGATGCTTTCCATTTCCAGACAACCGGTCAGGTAAGAGCATGATTTTTAATTGCGACCAAACTCAAATACATTGTTTGTTGGTCCAAATAATGAGACACGTATTTTTTCTTTTGCCTCGGAAAAATTTTTCGGCCGAATTAAACGCGATTTTGTTTTTCAGGCAAAAATCAACTTTTCGAATTGATAGTGAGAATGTTTTTTTAAAATTCCCATAACTTTNGGAATGATATAATAATTGATTATCATTATTTAAAATTTTTTATTTAACCATAAACAAAAACTGCAATTTTTTTTTTAAACTTAATTTCTCAAAAAGTGTATTATTTTCTCTCTCAAACTTTTTTGCCGGGAAAGAGACACTTTGAACTACAATCAAC
>NW_016219159.1:1067-1559 GCF_001687245.7 Rhagoletis zephyria | reverse complement strand
TTTCAAGAGCGGATGAAGAGTGCACTGGAAACGGAAATGGACTCTCACTTATAGAGAGGAGGAGAGTATGTAGGCGTTTGTGATACACTTGATACAAGAGTACATATGTTGACGGTAGGTATGTTCTTTTTAAGGTCGCGAAAATCTCGGGATTCTTGGCAAATAATTCCGGGATTTTCGAGATTAGTAATTTGCACTGATGGCAATAATAGAAACTCCTTTTCTTTAAGCTGATAAATTTAGAAGGACGAAATTCGAGGATGTTATCGAGATTATATAAATCCTTGATATATAATTATTTCAAAAACAAAGGACGTTTCAATACTTACTATACCTTATGCACCAAACACTTAAATCTGTTTAAATTCTACAGGATTTCCTCTTTAATTGGATACCCACACTTCTTCTCTAAGCACATTTACTGACGTCAGAGGGAACAACTAATAACGCCATTTTACTATATTTGGCCCATGGACATTTATAAAAAAAAAA
>NW_016219159.1:0-996 GCF_001687245.7 Rhagoletis zephyria | reverse complement strand
ACGGTTTTGAGAAAATTGACTTTGAAGTTTAAGGTCGAATTAATCCGAAACTGTACGGTAGATTTTCGTACTTTTTGAAGGAGACGTAGTTGGTATTATTAGTTTTGATTTTCCATATTTTCAAATTTAATATCTCTTAACGTTAATGAGAAAATTGACTTTTCATTCCGTATACATTTGTCGTAAGTAGCGTTTACTCACCACTTTGTTTTGTCCATAGAACATACGACAATACTAAAGTATCTATTTCAATGACGATGGTATCATTTGATGAAAAAACCAGACGTATTTATTAAATAATGATTCCTTATTAGAAAAGACATAACAAAAACATATTAATGCATTTAAAAAAAAATAATCTGTACATCTCTTATGCTGTAAATATGTTACTAGCACACGTTTTCTTTATATAAAAACAAAAAACAATACTTAAATTCAGTCTTTTGTGCATTTTTATTTCTTTCATTTCATTGGAGACTCAGTACAAGCTAAAATTTAAAAATTTAAAATTTTAAAATTAGTTACTTAGTTTAATTTCCAATTTTAATTGTGTCGTTATAGTAGAGGACCGTCGAATTGTCGTAAGTTCGCAGGAGTGCGATACATACGACTAATGTTTTATGATTAAAAAAAGATTACATTTGCATGGGAATTTGTCGTATGTGACGCATTTTCAGCACGTACAACAAAAGGCATACCCAATCATTAATATTATGTAACATACGACAAAATNGTATGTGACGCATTTTCAGCACGTACAACAAAAGGCATACCCAATCATTAATATTATGTAACATACGACAAAATGCGCATAAAATATCTCAAAAACTGAGGGAGATATAAAAAAATGGATTGCAGGAATCAAAAGAGCATGTCCAACTTAGTAAATCTGCATCAAAATCCCAAAATCGTGATTTTGCACATCCGTTTTCTGAGGCGACGATATATTGACACACACACTTATGTATGTACTACGTAGCTGACTCTTCTATTTAA
>NW_016219158.1:0-1559 GCF_001687245.7 Rhagoletis zephyria | reverse complement strand
TTTTTTTTTGTTTTGGAAAATCATAAAGGGCTGTTTGTTCATTATTTCTGTTGCTTGAAGAAGTACTTTCCTTCTGCTATAAATTTTCTTGAAGAAACCAGTATACGAGCAATTTTTCTTGGGAGCTGCAAAATGATTTAAAAAATATTGATAGAAATATATAATTTTTTTTTCTTGTACATCAAAAGCTATAACATTTTAAAAGCTATTTGAGAAAACGGTTCAAAAGTAAAAGAAGCAACATAGAAAAGCCTAAATTTTAATGAGAGAATTTTGATGTGAAGCAAAATCTCCGGGAAGGCAGTACCGGTAATAATTTTATCATGCTCTCATTCTTTAAATTTCAAGTACAAATTTTTCAATAAATTTAAAAAAATCTTCTATTTATTTCTCAAATTTTTTAATAAACTTTAAGTAAGAAATTTGTCTTTCTACTTGCTAAATAAAATGTCTCCAAATTTGTTTTATTTATATATTTTGTAAAATATTTTTTCTTACATTTTTTTATTTTAAAAAGAATTTTTTTTTTTTTAAATATGGAAAAACACTTAGGGATTTTTTAATTTCAGATAGAAAATTTTCAAAATACATATGTACTGTAGATTTTGTTTTATATTTTAACACAAAAATAAAGTATTTCCTCTCAAGAAAAAAATTCTTACAAAAATAGATTTTTGTTTAATGTTTTCATATTTTGCTAAATTAAAGAAAAAAAATCACTTTTAATAATTTTCCTGAATACAATTAAATCAAAATCTAAAGAAAAACGGGGAAAAATAAGAGAATTTATATTAAAACTTAAAAAGGCAACTGGAAAGAATATTTATTTTAATACTTACACTTTTAAAAATTTTCTTTTCTCATATGTAGGTACAAAATGTGTCTAAATTTTTTCGAGAACCTCCTTTTTTGAATCACTTATGTATTAAGGCAGTGTCACATAATCGGAAATTTTCGTATGAAAGCACAACAATTTTTCTTTATCCCTATCACACAATTTGCAAAAATTGGTCAATAGTAGTTCGCTGTATTGTGGCAATCGTATGACTACGAAATAATTTCAAATTAACAGCATCTAAATTTTAAATTTTTCGTAGAAAGCTTGTGACGGTAGGTTATAAAAATTAAATTTTAATGTTCGCTATAAATGCACATTTTTTTATGCTAAAATTATCGAACCAAGGCAAAAAAAAATTAACTACAACAATGAAAAATTGCCAAACAATAAACCGCCAAATTCTTATTTGGGTCAAGTAATTCGGTGGTAAACAAATTGAAAATTAATCGCTCCAATTTCTTATCAATAGCAATAACGTTGTTTTAGCTACGCTGGCACATATTTCTTCCTTCCATTTTTGTTGTTGGTTTTTTTTGACGATATCAATTTGCCAAATCTATTCCGTTTTTTGTTTCTTGCTTTACGTATGTATGTACATATGTATTTATGTATGTTCTTCCGTTGACCCAAAAATTTAAACACACTTTCGCTTGTCCTTCTAATACTTATCATTACTCATTTGCTTACGTAAAGGAATTCTACATACTTATAAATGTACTAC
>NW_016219157.1:0-1559 GCF_001687245.7 Rhagoletis zephyria | reverse complement strand
CCCGGGTAATCGGGTACCCGGGTACCCGGGTATCATCAGCCCTAGTTCAGACCCCCATATTCCATATAATAATCTGCGATTATTGTTTTTCGTATGAAAATAATATATAAGCTTCGCAGATTCCAATTGTTGCCTTGCATTGTTTCGAAAAGGATAAATGTACTTGTTTTATTTAATCTCGTTTATATTCGATGAAGGGAAAATTTTCCAAGTCAAAAAGGAACACCGAAAGTCCGATAAGGCCAAAATGGTACGAAATATTTTAATAAAGATTCACATGGAGTTGTTGTATTCAAATTTTTGCAAAATACTTGAAGAAAATTGTCATAAGAAGTGTTTTTCCTCTCCTGCAAAATTTTTAAAATGTGTCTTAGCAACTTTCACCCTTAGCTGGCGATCCTTAAAGTATTCATAAAAATACATTAAAGAAAATGTTTACTGCACACGCTTGCTTTTAAATTATATTTTAATATTTTTATTGTTATCGCTGTAATAAATTTCCTACAAATCACCAACGTATGTAACAGTTTCAGATTATAGCTGCCTTAAGCTTCACCCAGCACATTTTTCAAGGCAAGAGAATGCATAGAAAGTTGCCAACATACGTAAGGAACATAACATACATAGGAGCACATGTACTCACATACATGTACATACATATTTCACTGCTAGTGGTCGCCGCCGTTTTTTTTGTTGTTCTCCATTTACGCCGCCTCTGACTATTGGCGTCAAACTTTTTCATTCCAATCAACCATATTGCTACATTTTTTTTCAATAGTAATCGACACACACACACACACAAAAGCAATGAAAAATAACCAGTTGCTGCATTTTTTATTTTAATGTTATACCCACTCAACCCTTTGCCGACAAAGTAGTTTTCATTCCAAACCGTCACCAGGCCTCCACCAGCCGTCACCTTATCGTTTAATGATGTGAAGAGTTGGATTTTCGTTACGCTCGGACACTTGGAGGTTTGCAGAGGTCAGGCATTACTCTCAATTTATCCTTTTTATGTATTCAATTTTACACAGCTGTCACCTATATATGTATGTATGTATGTACATATTTTACATAACTTTAAAAAAGTTGGAAAAGAAAAGGGTTCAAATCGAAAATGGGGACATTATCTCAAATATGTTTAGATTTGGTGTTGTGGGTGAATATGTATTTATTTNTACCTTTCCTAAATGAAATATCGTGCCCTAAAAAGCTAGGTATTCTCAGTAATACACTGAGGAGCATAACTATAGACGCATTTATTTTTTCGAGTTTGCGGCGCATTAAAGAAATTTAGGAAAAAATTGGTAAACCCTATTTTTTAAAACCTTTTAATAACAAAGTGCAACCAAAAATGTTATCTTTTGCTGGTACATAACTATAGACACACATTAGCTGCTTTACTAAATAATGCTAAACGTCTAAAACCATCAAAAATAACAACTTAAATGCAATAGGCCGTGCATAAGAGCCTTAGTTTGTTGAAAAATTCTCACTTGTGTTCCCTGCACTAGCTTAAGACGCACAGGACTTTTCCATCCTCAATTATTTAGTTTAAT
>NW_016219156.1:210-1559 GCF_001687245.7 Rhagoletis zephyria | reverse complement strand
AGTTGTATGAGACTTAAAACGAAATATACATAGTGCAGGGAATGAAAATTCAGGGGCTCCCCTTGCTTAGACATATCGTTCCAATAGGAACCGAAGTTCCAGGTGTGAAAAAATTCAACTCGCAATCCGCTGATGGTTGCAGAGGAATAGGGAGCCCCCGCTGCAATGGAGAAACCAAGTTGGCACAGAGAGAAATTGACTGGCGTTCTTTGTCGAGCTTGGCCAAAATGGCTTAGGCGGTTACAAAGCCAAAGTAGAAGAACAATATGCAAATGATAAATGGCGGAGTTGGGGGAGGATGCGCCAGGTGGTACTTATCAGATGGATTCTGGCAACGGTTCCATCAAAAAATTGCATTACCTTAGCTATCACTTCGTCTGGAATTGCTGCGACATTGTTACCAGGTGGGTGCATTGCCAATTCAGCTCTTGAGCTGCCACTGAACATATAAATCATCGAAACTCCCACATGCAATATTTCCAGGGCAACCGGTGCACATAAAAAATTGCTTAAGGTCGTTGATCGATTGTTGTGAGATTTGCGTGGAAACGTTCAACCATTCGGGAATGCATTGATATTGCTCGCAGGAGATTTTACGCAAACATTGTCTGTAGTTCCCCGATTAACACTAGCGGACGAGATAAATGCTTGCCTGAAATAGTCAACATTGCGACAAGACGAACATACATACACTGCAGCTGAAGTATTCGCGCGACAATAACTGGACATTGGGAACGCAAAGCTGCCAGTCAATGAGAGATTAAGACAAATTTTATGGCCTGATAATTTTTGTAACTTAGAAACATCTAAAGGAGAACTGATCGAAAGAATGTTTCTTTATTAAGAAAATTAATTATAGGAATCTCGATTGGCTCATTGAACGGGCTATTCTTGCTGCGAAGAATAAGGATGTCTATCAACTAAATAATAGTGGTATTGAAAACAGTCGTTGCTTGAGCTGATCTGCCATTTTACCAGACTGCCAGGCCACTTGCTCACGTTGGTGAATACCACTAATATTATTCAATCCAGCATTCAACGTGAGGAAATAGCACATTCGTCGATAAACACCGTTGTGGAAAAAGACCATCCAACGGAATTTTTGAACTCGAACTGGTAGACTCCACATACTGAAATTGAGAATAGGTGTGCCAATTATCATGTTGCGGAATATTAAACGGCCAAAACTTTGCAACGGCCGGCGACTCGCACTAAAGAAATTGATGAAGAAAGTAGTGTAAGTAAAGATTTTAACGTGGCCTTTCAAAGGTGAAGAATTCCCATGATTCCGACCGATACACCATTTCAATTTAAAAGATTGCAATTCCCAATTCGATTGACATTCGGAA
>NW_016219156.1:0-169 GCF_001687245.7 Rhagoletis zephyria | reverse complement strand
CAAACACATATGAAACGTATGCATTGTTTCGTTAATAATTTATCATCCATATAACAGGAATACGCCACAGCAAAGCGTGGCAGGGTACAGCTAGTGTTATTAATATTTCATTGAGGATTACCTTGTTATACCCGAGCGCACTTGTGCACAAGGGTATTATAACTTTGTT
>NW_016219155.1:0-1559 GCF_001687245.7 Rhagoletis zephyria | reverse complement strand
TAAAATCAGCATGAAGAGCTCCACCAAATTACACCCTTGGGTTTCTACAACTAAAAGGGCGGTATTCTACACTTTTTGTAAAAATTAACCTCACATTTGACGTCAGTAACNTGTAGTTCATAAAATATTGATATTTCAAAGTATCGAAAAAATTTAACTTAACCTCATATATCCTCTCAATTTCTCACCCGCGCCAAACAACTTTGGTAAGGTTAAAATCAGCATGAAGAGCTCCACCAAATTACACCCTTGGGTTTCTACAACTAAAAGGTCGGTATTCTACACTTTTTGTAAAAATTAACCTCACATTTGACGTCAGTAACGGAAACGGAACGTCAATCATCTGACAGTCTTTGACTTGCACTGCGGTAATGAAAACGCATTTAATATCAAATGGAAAGCTGTCAGATGAAGGCAGTGTTTTGGCGTCAGTGATTNCAGTCTTTGACTTGCACTGCGGTAATGAAAACGCATTTAACATCAAATGGAAAGCTGTCAGATGAAGGCAGTGTTTTTGGCGTCAGTGATTCATACCTAATGAAAACCTGCCTTTAGTACTCAGGAAAACGTAGCTGTCCGCGGGAAAGTGTTTATTAACAAAAAAAAAAATAGACGAACAGACCTGCTGGAACTAGTGACAGTTAGCGACACTGTCCGCAAGGAACACAGCTATCGCAAAATGGCAAACCTTCCATACAATTTTAGCGTTGCCGTACGCTCTAGAAAAATATGAGATGGTGAAATTTCTGACATGCTACCGGGTGCGCTATATGCCGAAGAATAAAGTATTGTTACGATTATCCTTGAAACCTCGTCCGGATTTCCCAAATCTCCCGGTTCGTATCGCTGGATTCTTAAATAAATGCTAACGATGACCAAATTGTAGTACAATTAACTTTATTGTACAACAAACAATTTACAATACTTGCTAATACAGTAAAAATACTTTACAATACTTGTTAAAGCAATAACAATGCTTTTCTAAACTTGTTAACACAATTTAACTTATAGCTTGCTTATTCGCAAGTCACTTCTCTGCTCACTTTACTTGTAGCTTGCTGACTTGTAACTGTCCAACTCCGCTGTGTCGTGGCTCTTATATACCTGCGCTCGTACGCATGGCAACTCTCNTTCTGAAGTTTATCGCTCATTCTCTTTCTCTCGCTGTTCGCAGTGTTCATCCAACTTGGCGTTTCTCTTTGTGGAACATTCTACGTCATTCCCTCCTATTCNCTGTTCGCAGTGTTCATCCAACTTGACGTTTCTCTTTGTGGAACATTCTACGTCATTCCTCGAACATTCTGCCTATTTCTCGTTGTTCGCTATGTGTTGCCGCAGTATTCGCCACACTGCCCTCCACCTAAGTCTGATCGTCCCGATCAGACACACTTGCGGTTCCAAACGCTGCAAGCCTTTCCAAGTTGACCACCTTCATCTTATTTCTTGGTCTCCCAACGGTCTGGATCCGATACACTACGTCATTTAGCCGTTTTACGACCTTGTACGGACCTTCCCAGTTGCATTGTAGTTTTGGGGACAAAGCTTTCTTTCATTGTGGA
>NW_016219154.1:0-1559 GCF_001687245.7 Rhagoletis zephyria | reverse complement strand
TTCGATTGTTCAACAGAAAGAGGTGAAACTCTCGGTATGATTTGTGACAGGAATTTGGATTGGAAATGGAATCTTACGGAACAATCGAGTAATTCCAAAGCCCATCTCTATGCCTGTAAATCATCACTGGGCAAGCGAAGGGATTCAAAGCCATACATAACATGCTGTACATAAGTATATATGTATGTGCGACTCATACTTTTCTAAGGGATCGATGTATTGGAGCTGGCGCTAGAAAAGTCCACTGACAGAAGACAGATATTGATTACGCGTGTTCCTTGGCCTTTACACCCAGTAAGGCCCTATAAACTATATAAAGTTTTCTTCTTACTGATATTTTCAGCAGACACCAGGCCAGTTGCTAAGCAACCAGATTAAAAACAGCTTTATATGTGGAGGGACTTTTGTTCCGGTCACTAAAAAGTTGAGGCCACCATTCCATCAACCCAGCTTAGTCTAAATTACTGGTGTAGCCCGATATTTTGCTACGAAAATATGTTCTCTACCGGAATTCCAGAGAGAAGCTACTGCGTAAACCGCTCCGACTTATGTGGAAGCAGGGTGAAGCGCCATATTTATGGATGGATCACAGTTTGACAATCCTAATACTGCAGCGTTTTCCACGCCGAATTAATAGGGAGGCTTCCAGTGAGAGTCCACAAAACTTATAAAGTGCCATTTGATAACCCAAACTGATGTCTACATCTTAACTGACAGCCATTCGGCAAGCAAATCCCTTACGAAGTAGTCAACAGCATCCGTGGTGCCAAAGCCAAAGATGATATGGTTTCCGCGGAATTGTAAACGTGATCAGTTGGCGTGACTTTGCACCAAACTCCCTGTTGAGGATGAAACTTGCAAGCCACTTATTTCCCAGAGGCTCACTAAAAGAGCTAACGACAGATGGCATTACGAAATCACCTGCAAAACTACCACAAAATTGTGGCCGGTGCTCTACGCTAAACGAACTGGCTTTCTACCGAGCCCTTGTCTATCCAGAGGAAGACGCTCCACTGTGGGTAGACAATTCTTCGATAACTTGGAAGACCTTGGATGCGTAGAAGTCAGGGATTTCTAAAATTCCTGCAAAGTTTAAATAGTTTTAGGAGGGATTGGGAGTTACTTACCCCACAGGCGCCTTGAGCATAAGCGTGTTACAGCCGACCGCGAAAACTTAACCTAACCTAAGGGGGACACGTTGGACGACCATTTAAAGACCGATAACTTTCTGTTTACACACAGAAGACCTAAGTGTATCATCTATCCACTAAGAAAAACATTACAAAGATGTCTCTTTCTCTCTCAAGCGGCCATTTCTTCCATATATTTACATATGTATCTCACAATCAAGCTTTTTATCTGACTCTCTCTTACACATAACTACTTTGTCTTTGATTTAGGTATATCTAGTTATTTTCACACACGAGCTCAGGAGTATCTCATTCTATTAATATATCCTCCTACTCTATTTCTTTTATCGCATTTTCCGTCTGCCATGTGTTACCTTTGCCTTATCTCCTAATTCACACTCGCATCCCTTAGCGACCGCGTAGATGGCA
>NW_016219153.1:0-1559 GCF_001687245.7 Rhagoletis zephyria | reverse complement strand
ATTACATTAAAGTGGAGTGTTTTTATTAAAAAAATACATAATTTGATTTAAATTTCATCGGCAAATATTTATTGCATTCCTTGATACATCAACATACATACATATATACTCAACAATGGATAACAGACCGCAGAAAACTTTGGAGCTAGAAAGGTAAGTCCTCATTAGCTTTAAGAGCTTAACGACCTAATTATACGCTTAAAACAATAAACCAGAGAGTATTAGTAAATAAAATTTCGGCAAAAAAATTAAAACTTTGGAAAAGTTCCCGAAACGTTTGACTTTTGCATGAATCTTTTAATTTTAGTTCTGAACAGCAAACCAAAAGTTCCCGTCGACACATGTGCCGTTGGAAATGTTACGCTGGGCACAATTATTGATTTTTTGGCGAACATATCTTTAACGGCCTCTATTTTAAAATTTGTGGTCATTAAATTTTTATAGCCTACTTTTTCGTAAGGCTAGTAGTTTAAGAATAAATTCCATTAACAAAGTTGTAATGAGAAAAGGAAAAAAATATACACATAACATGAGGGATATAACGGGTTAATATGCTTAAAACCACTATTTGCTATTAAATTTACTTTAAGCCTCTGATCACACCAATGTCCAAAATTTATTTGAAATGCCAGCAATAACTTTAAACTGAAAATGTGCTTAAGAGCACCTTTTATAATAAAGAATGGAAACTCTTTTAAAAATATTTTAGATATACAGTTTACTTAACCAAATTACAATATTCAATTCAACTTTTTTATTGAATTGAGTTTGAATTTCTAAAATAAAATTCAAACCCATTTTCAAAATAAATTGTTTTCGAACTTCTTGTGTATATTTGGGACCCACATTGTTGCAATATTTTATTTAACGTATTTATTAAAGGATTTAAACTTTTGAAAACGCGATAAGTTAATCCAGGCTATAAGTAGCCCATCTGTATGCCAAATTTTATTGAGCAACTAACATACACACACACACACACTATTTAGCTATTAGCTAAGTTGTCAAAGCCCAAAAATAAAAAAACAAATAAAACCGAGTTTTGTTTGTTCACATGTTTGTTATTGGTAAGATAAAAGACGAGTAATACCCTAAAGGCGGCACTTCAAAGCTTAGATCTCTTCTTTTTTTAATAAAAATTTAGATTTTAAAGACAAAGTTTACTGCAAGTAAATCGATAAAGATTTCATACATATCCCCCCATTATAATGTAAAAGGCGCAAAAGGTTTTTAAAAATGCGTTTTTCTTAAGTTTCATATCAGATAGCCCATGAATTCGCTCGAAACTTGTTACTCTGGGATTTCTGAAAAGTGAAAATAATTGTGTGGGTGTCGCAAAGCGCGTAAAAAAAGTATATTGTATGATTTTATGAATTTCGAGTCGAAACTCAGCGGAACCATTTAGTTTGTTTTCTATTTAAATATTAAAAGAAAATGATTTTAAGTCTAACTTTTCACGTTGAACTTACAGAGCTATATAAAACTCATTTATTAAATTTTAGAAATCATGAAATATCCTTTTAATTACCAGTAATAAATTCTCTTCAGGAAAAAAAAAA
>NW_016219152.1:0-1559 GCF_001687245.7 Rhagoletis zephyria | reverse complement strand
TTAGGCCAGTGCAATTACCAACAGAACAATTAAAATTCTATTGGAAAAAGATAACCTTGAGATTAACGAAAAGCTAAAGGGCTGCGAGAAATGATATTTAACTTTATCTTTTGCATTAACGGATTTATTCTCTTATAATATCCACCAACCCTTTTTACTGAACCCAGAATTTTTAAGAAGAATCCGTCTTATTCGACCAGGCGCAGACTCTTGAAATTAAAGTAAATGATTAATATATATTACAGGCTTGTTGTTGACCTCATGATACAATATATTTCCACTATTACCAAAGGATTTGATAAAAAATTAAATTTTCGACCCGCCCTAGTGCGCATGTATTTATGCACACACCTTAAAAAATGTGCTTATTCGTCTTTTATGCCTACCTGACTGCGTGAATAAGGCACCTAGAAGTACATACATAGATACGAGTACATTCATATGTAGAGTTGTGTATGTATGCACTAATCTGTGCCTCTCTATTTTTCTTACATTTTGCGTTTTTTTTATTTTGGTGCTATTTTTTAATGATTTGTCTAAAATATCCGAAGAAATAGTTTCAATCTTCACGTTCACTCAGTTAGGCGGAACCTGTTAAGGCCATCTGTTTCTTTTCTTTTACACTAACGAACTCGTGCACTCATGTGTGTTTATTTTATATATATACATATTTTTTTCTGTTACGTTTACCTGTTTTTTCAATGATTCGTAATTTTTATTTAATCTCTTTCTATTGATTGCTTTAGCTTACATTGCTACAAATAAACTAAAATTTTTTTTTTCTAAATTTTTTTTAGGAGTGCGTGAGTCTTATGTGTCCCAAATGCTGACAAAAGCATCAGCAAAAAATTACAAAAACTACACACATATGTATGTATGTATGTATGTACGGTGGCGAGAAAGTAAATAGCGAAGAGACATTTAAGCAAGTTTTGCCCATTTTTCTTATTTAATTTGTTTGAAATTTTTTTATTATTTTTTTATGAAAATAAAAACAAATAAAACTATGTAAAAAAATTTAAAAAATTTCTAGAATATTTGTAAAAGCTCGACAAATTTTAACAAATGTGGATCAAAATTGTAAACTTTTTAATCGGATTTTTTCTTTTAATTTTTTGGGTATGCAGTTTTTTAGCCCACCAAATTTAAGTATAATAAAGTGCAAGTTTGAAGTAGCTGAGAGTTATCGTTGATTTTTGGCAATTTTTTGTTCAGTATTTCCGATTTTTTTTTATGAAGAAAACCCGCAACACCTTCCGCAAAAAAAAATGCCAAAAATCAATGGTAAACGCTGGCTACCCAAAACTTGCGCACTAAAAGCGAGAGGCCTACAAAACTGCACACAGAAAGAAAATTGTAAAAAATCTGTTTAAAAAGTTCAAAATTTTGGTGAAATTTTTCCAGTTTTCCAAATTTTTTTGCACAAAGTTTGAAATTTTGACTTATGCTGGATTTCCACTAGGCATTAAATGACAAAAATGACAAATGAAAAAGTTGGGCACTAAAACACAATCGTGTCATTACGTTAAAAAAATAGTCATTAAGTTCATTTCCACATG
>NW_016219151.1:711-1559 GCF_001687245.7 Rhagoletis zephyria | reverse complement strand
ATTTGCATGCCTGCATACTAGTGCTTTTGCATGTTTGAAACATTAATACAGCTATATGCATACAGTAGTAGTACAAGCCATGGTTAGAGTACGCATTCGCTCTGAGAAACCACACTTGTTAAATGGAAATTAAAGTACATTTATACTGCCATGCATACACAGCAGCAAGTTTATGCTACCAAAATCGATTTCTAGTGGGTACATATATCTATACCAGTAGTGCACTCGGGAGTCTCCGGAAGCTACTCGGCTTTCACATACAAGTCGTGTGTGCGCAGCTACCGAACTTATAGCCCGAACCCTATGAAAATGACGAGCTACGGACCACAGCTGCCAAATAATTTTAACACGTACTCTTATTATTATTATTAGTACGTCGGGTATACTCGCGCTGCAACCTAAAAGATCTATTGTGCTAAACCCTGATTGTAGTCA
The DNA here is from genome assembly GCF_001687245.7 of Rhagoletis zephyria. Classification (NCBI taxonomy): domain Eukaryota; kingdom Metazoa; phylum Arthropoda; class Insecta; order Diptera; family Tephritidae; genus Rhagoletis; species Rhagoletis zephyria. The sequence goes on along the minus strand of NW_016219151.1, from coordinate 1,124 downwards.
CTCCAACCTTAGGCTATTCAAGAAATTAAGCACATTGGAGGGTGCCGTGTTCCAAATCTTGGATGGAGAAGACAATCGTTCCCCAAGGTGCATCAGTCTGCTATTCATGATACGCGGGCAGTCACACAGAATGTGCTCCGAGGTTTCCTCCGCCAGCCCACAGAACCTGCAGTCCGTCTCTACAGAAAGCCCCATTTTGTTTAGATGGTACCTTAACTTGCAGTGTCCTGTCAGGTAGCCTGTAATAGTCCTAAGACCCTCCCGGCTGAGTTCACGGAGTCTTTCTGAGTTCCTCTTGGAAGGAGTTATGAATTTCTTTGATTGTCTCATTCCCTTTGACTTACGCCAGTGGGCAGCAATCTGAGATTCCTCCCAACTCCTAAGTAGTTCTGAAGTGTATCCTATAGATGTAC
>NW_016219151.1:0-436 GCF_001687245.7 Rhagoletis zephyria | reverse complement strand
AAGTGACCCCAAAGATCTCCACTCTTCATGCTGATTACATTGGGCAGCCGTATGGAGCTCCAGCAGGCCTCCTTTTCTATCAGAATAGATAGAGGAGGAATGCCTGTAATTATACCGAGGGCATCCGTTGGACAGGTGCGCATAGCTCCTGTGATGGCCACACAGATCAAGCGGTGTAGCTTGCTCAAGGTGGCACACGCACTTGCTTTCTTTGCTTTTGGCCACCAGGCCAGTGCCGCATATGTGACAACAGGTTTCACGACCGTATTGAAAGACCAATACGTTAGTTTGGGTGATATTCCCCAAGTTTTACCATGGAGTCTCTGGCAGGCATAAAACGCCCTTGTAGCCTTGTTGGTAATGTTAAGGAGGTGTGAGTTCCAATTCAGCCTTTTGTCCAGAGTTACCCCTAGATACTTCGCCTCTTCTGAGAACT
>NW_016219150.1:0-1559 GCF_001687245.7 Rhagoletis zephyria | reverse complement strand
AGTATGGACTGTGCGTAAGCTTTTGTGGCAGCCACAATGAGCTGAAAAAACACTAACTCAAGCAGTGTATGTTGCACGTTTGTGAGCTCATTGAGCGCCTTGAATGACGGTGCTGACGACATAATTTGCTTAGCAAAAGCAGCGGCCAAGCGCATGAAGCGCGTACAATTTCTCGCTTTGCAACCGTTTACTCGTAGTTGTAGGTTGTGTGGTGTGGAGGCTGCCTTGGTTTAGGTTGTCGTTATTGATGCTGCCTGCTACTTTTGGCGGTCATTAACACACTTTTGTGCAAGACAATTCACTGCCCGAGCGTCATTAGCCAGCAGCAGCAGCAGCAGCAGCAGTTGCTTTACCGGAAGCTCATGCCCCGCTTTCCGTTTCTACTACCCATTGACTACTTAGTTTGCTGCCTTGCTTTGTTTTGCTTTGCTTACGAGTTTATGGCCGCCATCTGTTGCCTGTTGTGATGTGGTTACAATGCAGCGGTTAATTACTTTTCAAAGTTTTAAAAATTGTGAGTGGGTCGGGGTATAACCTTTGACGTTTAAAAATAAAACTTTGGATTGATAATGGGATGTTTACAGCTTTGAACTGATTTTTTTTTGTTAAGTGGGCGCAAGATAAAATGATAGAGTTTATGCATCACGATTTTGTCTCAATCTTTTTTTATACATATTAGTTCACACACTTATTGAATTTTTCTCTACCAGACTGCTTGTATAGCCCATCGTAGCCACAAAACCCAAAAAATTCACACTCGCCGTTTAGTGGACCAAAACGGAAGATGTTGAAAAGATACAGATGTAGATATTTATTCAAAAAAAAAAAGCTTCCCTGCGCGAGCCTGAAATACCCAACAACTTAAGGCAATATACTCGTATGTTATACACTTATATCTGCATGAGTTACAGATGTCTGTCTGTATATCTGACTCAGAGATTTTTTGGCCACAGCTGTTGCCACAAAATAATGACCATGAAAAGCATCCTTAATGATGCCATCTAATGGTGTGTTGGCTTTGCTGCTGCTGTGCTTCTTAATTTCGCAGTAAAAACTGCTGCATCATTACTTGCGTGGCCTCTCGAAAGCCATGTCTGCCTCTATTGCGAAGGCGGCGAAGCCAACAACGCCGTTATGCTGGCGCTGAGTTTGGCATTTTTTGCAACTGCTTGCTGGCAACATTTGTGCTCCGTATAAATATGCGTATATGAATGAAAATGGCTTGTTGAAAATGCAATATATGTACATTTAATACATTTTGCAGCTTATTTCGTCATACACACACACACACACACACACATTTGTATTCACACGTAGATGTACATATGCCGCCATAGAATCTCAGTCAATGCCACTTTTCTCATCATTTCTTTCTTTTAATTCTCTTGTTGCCATAAAGAAAATTAATTACATTTTTATTTGTGCATAATGCGGCATATAATAATTACACAAATGTGCAAATGAAGTTGTAAATTATGAAAGGAATGTGTTACTATGGCTAATTAAATGTAGGTTGTATTGCTATTGTCCTCCATTTGAGCGATTGGCTCTAGAAAGGT
>NW_016219149.1:0-1559 GCF_001687245.7 Rhagoletis zephyria | reverse complement strand
ATGAAGCCTTCGGCATAGCCGAAGACAGCGCTGCTCTTACTTGTTCTTGGGCAAGGACTGTCCCTTCAGCATCATTTCCCAAAAACTCTTTAGGGAATTTACATACAATTACAGAGGAGCGAACTTCCACTAAATACATACATACATATGTATGAAGGTACGATCCCTGGTCCAAGCGAAACAAAGGTTGGAAAAAGGAAGCGATCGCCCTTCGGGAGGCAATGGCAAACCAACGAGTGCACTTCAGGTAAGCAAAAACTTCTCAGTAAACCATTTTGCCGTTCAGAGACGGAGTAAATTTGTAGGTCCCTCCATTTGTGTTAAGACATCAAGACGAATACCCCAAGTTGTAAGAGAAGCTGGACCAAAAACTTAGCATATACTAGGGATGTTAATTTTGCGACTTTTTCCTATCCCAGGATTTTCGGGATGGCGTTAGCCCCGGGATTTAGATATTCATTACTTTTCAACAACTTGAATCGAAAAAAATGCTTCTACCCAGCTAGCAAAATGGTCAGAAATCTGTTAGATATCCGTCAGACTCGTCGGCAAAAAAGTCAGAAATCTGTATGACTTTGACCGACATCGGTCAGAGAAGTGTAGGGATAGGTTGACAGGAAATCTAACCGACACGACGTGGGAAATTCTGACTTAATTACCGACGATTCTGACGGGTATCTAACAGATGTCTGACCAAATAATCATCAGACATATCGGAAGAGGAAATAAATAAAAGTCTCCAGACATTTCGCCAAGAAATCTGTATGAAACCTGTAAGACTTGTCTAAATAGTCAACTTTTTATTCCGGCTTGTCTGATATCAGAAATTGTCTGGCAAATGTGCTAGCTGGGTATATTGTTTGAGAAGCTCTCCTACCATGAAATAAATAATAAATAAATGGGTTTGAAACCTTCTTTTTTATTTAAAGTGGCGTTTTTGTTTTTTCTCTCTGACCGCAGGATTTATTTTGAAGGACTTTGTAATTTCAAAGATATGATTAATTCCAATTCCAATTGTTAAAAAAAATTCAATGCAATGTAGAATAAAAATATGGGTAACAACAAATGCAATAGAAAATTTCTTTAGAATTTAAAAAATTTAAATTTTCTGGACATTTTCAATATTTACCAGCCCTTCTGCACCAGAAAGTTGAATCTCTGTAAATTCTACAGGATTTCCTCATTATTGTTTTACCCATACTTCTTCTCTAAGCACATTTCTCTGAATTTTGTAAATCATTTTTCAATTACTGACGTTAGAGTGAAAAACTAAAAGTGCAATTTTACTATATTTGGCTCAGGGTTTCGCGAATATTTTGTTTTTAAAATTTTATCGCGCGGTGTTATATGTATAATAATAAAATACTAATTATGAAATAAAAAAAGAAATATAGCCAATACTGGTCAAGAAATGCAGTTTCTATTATTGCCATCAGTGCAAATTACAAATCCTGAAAATTTTCGAGACCTTAAAAAGTCCGGGATTAACATTCCTAGCATATACTCAGTCGAAGAAAGCAGAATGATTTCATGAAACGTTGTATAAAAATGCCTGCTTG
>NW_016219148.1:0-1559 GCF_001687245.7 Rhagoletis zephyria | reverse complement strand
GCGACTGAAACAGCAAAATGGTGCAAAAGGGGTTAAATTGACAAAAAAAGTTTAAATTGGCCGTTTTGCATTTAAATTTGTTGGTGCTCTAATTGCCTCTTCTTTTGTGTTTTACTCCGCTTTTTTAAAACGGGACACTTCTTCTTCAGTTGCTCACTTGTGCCCTCGATTAAGTGCGCAATTGGTGTAAATGTAATTAGCTTTCCTCTTTTAGCCTTCTCTAGTTAGCCTTGCACACACACTCAATTTAGTCCTTTCCCAGTACTTTAGCACCAAAGTACATTTGCTGGCAGTAGTGTTTTGCCCAATGCTTTTGCATCAATTTGAGTGTGCTGGAACTTTCCATCAATTTGCAACAACGTTTATTTTGGAGCCACTTAGGCCACTGAAAAGCAGGCAGACAAAATTCAATTGACAACTCACAAAACACACTTTTTTGTCAGTTTGCTAAAAGGGGCGCAAAAACAAAAATTCCAAGAAAGCAAAAACTTGGACAATGTTTTCCACTTTCAAATTGAATCAAGGATTCAAGAAGCTGTTTAGTAAACACATGTTTATTAATAGTTTTCCCCGTAAATTAGTAATATGTTACAAATCTGATAATGTGAGTTCAAAGCGTGTGTGTGCTTGAGTGTAGAGCTAGATTGTGTTATAAATTAGTTTGGTGATTTACAATCAAGACATTCAATTTGTTAGTTTATTTTTAAGTTAACCGGTTGCAGGTGCAGTTGCTGCTGCTGTTTAATTCCGTGTTCACATTTCGATAACAGTGAAGACGCTGCTGATGATGATGATGAGGTAATCTCCTCCTCAATTGAGAGCTCTGAATCGTTACCTCCTTTACCTCCTCCTCCTCCTTTGCAAGACAGAAAAGATGTCCCCTCTGTTTCACTGTCCACGTCGCTGTCCTCAGTGGACGCCGTCCTCTGATGCAGCAGCTGAAGATGATGNTCGTTACCTCCTTTACCTCCTCCTCCTCCTTTGCAAGACAGAAAAGATGTCCCCTCTGTTTCACTGTCCACGTCGCTGTCCTCAGTGGACGCCGTCCTCTGATGCAGCAGCTGAAGATGATGCTGAGGATACTGATAAAATGGGTGATGGTGAATGCCATTGTACAGCCCTGGATGCTGCTGCTGCTGTTCAGGCATTGAATTTTGTTGTTGCTGAGAACTGAGCAAACTCTCAATGCTAAACTCGGAACATCCCTTGTTGTTTCGAACGGCGGCCGCAGCGGCCACAGCCGTGACTCGATTCACCGCCGACTGCAGGTCCTGTTTGATGTTCAGATTAATTAGCTGCCGGTAGAGGGTCTCATTGAAAGCATTGGTCGGCTGTTGGGGAGGAGGAAGAGGAAGTTGAGCAGCAGCAGCCTGAAAACTGCCTGTTCCGGAAGTTGGAGGAGGAGGAGGAGGAGGAAGTTGTGCAGCAGTGGCCGCTGCAAACCGCAGCGAGTTGAAGAAGTTGAATGCCTGTGCTGAAAAGGCGCACTGATTTACCGGATTTGCCGCCGCTGAATTGAGCTGAAACATTGGATTGCCGGCGATTGCTGCCTGAACAAA
>NW_016219147.1:0-1559 GCF_001687245.7 Rhagoletis zephyria | reverse complement strand
GTCTAATCGCTGCTGCTTGGTGGTTTCGCGAGGGCTTTCAGTTAACCCAGATCTTCGACAGGATATAGTCAGTGGGTGGCGCTTTAATTTTAAGCGGTAATTGCGTCTAGGATGGTATCATCAGCTGAGTTTTCGAAAAAAAAAATCTATCGTTAAAAAATCAAGAAGAACTATCGAAACAATAATCGGTCAGAATTTCGTTGCATCCGTTATGCCAGTGCCTGCTGACCTTTGAACTCCTCTGAGTTTTTGTTTAGGTGATTTTATTTTATTTGTATACGTTTTTTCAACGTTTACGCTAAGAGGACAAGAAAAGGAATAATCTCACTTATGACAGAAGGAAACTGGCCCAATACCAGTATTGCTGCATCGCCGGTATAGATAGATAAATATTGGTCAAGGTGACTGCGACCAGAATGTCTATTGTACCCTCTTTCGCATTACAACACCTCGCCCAATTCTAGCTCCCGTAGCGTAGGAAGTTCAAAAGATTCTTTGGTGACATCGAGTGGTTCGACTGCGGGCATAATGACCCGAGGTGCTCCTCCCGACTTCTCGCTATAGCGTCGCATGCGAGAAGCAAGTGCTCAGTAGTCTCAGCAGCGGTATCACAGAACCGGCATACATTGTTGGACCAGATCTCGAGTTTATGTAGTTGACTTGTTAGTCTCCAATGACCTGTTAAGATACCTCTTAGAACTCTTATTTTATACTTCGGGAGATTAATAAGTTTATCATATCTTTCCATATTGTATTCCCCCAGTAGTCCCAGGGCTTGGTTCCAGTGCTGTTCTCTGCTAGTTCCTCCTCTCTCCTAAGCTCTTCTCTGATGGTGTGTGGTCCTACTGCAAAGGGAAGCTGGGTCTATTGGTGTTGTTGCTGCCACCTTCCTGGCAAGCGTGTATGCAGCCCTATTACCTTCTATGCCCTTATGGCCCGGCATCCAGAGGAGGAAGACCTTATTGTTTGCCGCCAAGGTATTTAGCCTCTCGACGCACTCGTCCGTCGGCATATACCCCTGCCCTGTTTTTCAGAGATTCTAGACTAGGTCTAGTTTGTTCAAGAACACGACGTATATTACTCTGTTCCTTAGCAGAGACACTATACAAGTCCGGACGCAATGATCAAATCCCACATCAATCCAAGTCAATCAAGTGCCCAATGTCGACTATTTAAATTGGAAAATGCAACCCTGATGAGAATTTACTTAAGTGCCATTTAATTATTAATCGGGAACTGCCCATTCCTCAGTTGTTTGTTTTCGAATTATTTTTGTTCTATTCGAATATACTTGCAATCAATATAGAAGTCATGGCTTCAGCTGTAATTCTGTAATAAAATAAAAATTGTCTCTACTAAATTCAATTAATTTTAAATTCTGCTTTTAAATAACTTTTGTTTTGCCTAATATTTAGTTAAAATTTCTATTAAAATGCTTTGCTTCGACATTACAAATACTTGAAATGGGTCTACAAAAATGCGAACTTTTACTATAACTTTAACTTGGTATTTTTTTTTTTTAATTTTGCTTGAAGTATTATTTGTAAATTTGTTTGCCA
>NW_016219145.1:0-1559 GCF_001687245.7 Rhagoletis zephyria | reverse complement strand
CTGCATTAAAAGTTTTAAAATGCTGTTAAATGTTTTTCTCGTTTTATAGCCCATTTCCATTAAGAGCTTAACTGCAGTTAAGGCTTGGAGGAAATGGGTTATTAGATTTTGTCACAAAAAAAAATTATTTTCCACACTGTTTGCCATGGGGCTTGTAATGTTAGCCGGTTATTGTCACTATTTTACTAGCCCTTCAATAAGGTGAGCCTAAATGGAACAACAGTACAAAAAGTGGAAGGCATAACTTCTTCCTCTTGGCTAATTTTAACAGTTTTTAACAATTCAGCGGCTATGGTTGAATGACAGTGGAAATTAAATGAATAGCATTGAATCGATTTAACGCGAACAGTAAAGTAGAAAAGCGTAAATAGCTATTATCTTATTCGAAGAGTATTATTCGTTCCCGTAGTCATTATTATATCCAATTATGATTTCCATTTGCGTACATANGCTTTAACAAAAACCGTATAAGTCCAAAGTTAAATCTGTATGCAAAATTAAAATAAATAATACAAACTTTCGTAAATAGAGCATTTTTCAGTCAAATTCTGAGATAGGGCGTTATTGAGCCATTTTCTGACCGGCTGCGTAGATAGGACGATCTTCCGCTCAGCCGTCGATATAAAAAATACTGATGATTGGTATTTTTATATATTGAAGATTTCACCCTTTCATACAAATTCTAGTTTGCTTTACATTAAAACTCATAGTTGATAATTTGACTAAAATGCCTGAAGCAAAAATTTCATCGGAGTTTGAGTCCTTATTTCCAGCTTAAAGGGATATGAACACAGAACATTACTGGCTAAGAATGTTTACATAACAAAACGAATGACGAGAAACAGACGAGGACTTATTCATCTCTCAGATCAACCAGAAACGCTTTGTATGCGTGTTTTCTAAGAGGTGAAGGATTTCGACCAAAGCCAATCGAGCTTAAAACTGGGCATATTTGGGTATCAAAGTTTGTAAAAAAGCGGGAAATTTTTTTTAGTAATAAAAATGCTGGACGAAAAATTAAGCGACCTTAGCATTTCCTTTCAAGGTTTGCCAACGTAAAAGCGTGCGGCCAAGATGTAAGGAGGAACCACATTCTACTTCAAGACATCAGCTCTTAGGGCCGGTTTTTCAATGTCTCGTTATCACTACTTGCCGTTTAAACATCATTATCGACGTGACATCATGCATATGCATATGCATGCTTCTACCTTCGATTAGTGTTAATCAGACATTGAACAACCGGCCCTTAGTCTCTAAACGCACAGTAAGCCACGATTTCCTCCATGAAAACAGTGGAGTCACCGCTTTGCTCGAGCATAATGAGTAGTAGTGAAGTGCATTCTATTCATTTTCTGTTACACCATGCCATGGGAAGTAAAAACTCTGTAATTGCTGATTCAAAATTAATCAGAAGTTTTGAATAAACATTACCAGCTAAGTTTAGCGTTAAAGCTTTCGCTACTGTGTTAGCAAATCGCGATTTCACTTAGCAGAATGGCGGGTAACCACGATGTTTGTATGTAAATGCAACACTCTACAAATGCGTACACACATTATAC
>NW_016219144.1:0-1559 GCF_001687245.7 Rhagoletis zephyria | reverse complement strand
GTTGCTGTACAGCCATTGCATATGAAATGGATAGGTGGTTAGTTGGTTGGTTGGTTGGTTGGTTGGATAGATGGATGGATGGATGGATGTCAATCGTGCTTGTCGACAGTGAGCAGACAGGCAGTGTGAGCACCACCAGCACCAGACAAAATATGTCTGATGTGGTGGTGGTGGTGCTCCTTCTCTTTCTCTTCCACCTTCTCCCGTACTCTTTCTTTTTGACAACGACGTTGGCATTTTTTACCGTTGCCGTTGCCCATCAAGCAGAGTTTGCCAGTCATCTAAGTTGTTTTTTGTGTGCTTAGTTGTACAGTCAAAAAATGAAATAATACAACAGCAGCAGCAGCAAACGTAATCATGGAACATCGAACAAAACGAGTGCCGGCCGGTACGAGAAAGGACGGCGGACCGGAGTCTACCTGTCCGTGGGATTTTTCACCATCTTTTGCAATGTCACCCCTGTCCTCCATTCAAAACTTCTCCCCGTTGACCAGTTCTCGAAACAACCCAGTGACCGGATATAAACAACCACTGCCACCCCTACAGCCGGCAACACCAAATGCGGCCGCCAATCGACCACCTCGCATCAGTCGGCGGTACAGTTTGGCGCACGAGATGAGCAGCACCGCCGTCCAGATAGCCGCAGACACGGCCAATCTGAGGCTGAGAGAGCCGCTACCGATCAGAGAGATCAACTACCGAGGGGCTGGGCCCAGCTCTCCTTCCTCTCCCTCCGCCTCACCTCGGCTTACGGTGGGGCCCACTCGGTTCGGTTTGGCACTGGCAAATCAACACCAACACTGGCTAGGGCCACCGCCAACAACATCAATTCCTTCTTCCTCCGCCCGACCTCGGGCCAAGTCAATTGCCTATGAGCAGAACAACACCTCCTCATCACTGCTGACCACGCCATCATTTCGGCACTCTCCTGCACTTTCACCAAGAACAACTACCTCTTCCTCATCCTCCTCCTCTTTTGTCCACACGCCCCCAGCCCGTCCTCGACGACAGTCAGTCTCTACGGTGATGTTGCAGTCAAGTGGAGGAAGCAGCAACGTCGGTGTTTCCTCTGGTAATAATTCCTTTCTATATGGTGGTCACCAGCAGCAGCAGCAACACTACTACGGTCGGCAGCGATCACCCTCGGTGATCGTCGCCCCTAACCCAAATGCTAAAACTGCCTCCTCATCAGGCGGAATCTTCAATCGAACGGCTGAGTTTATCAATTTGATGACCGGTCGTTCAAACAAAGGACAGCAGCAACAACAGCAGCAACAACAGCAGCCACCACTTTTAACGACCAGCACAAATAGCAAGGAAAAGAAGCAAAGCGGCAATGCAGGCAATAAAGGCAAAAAGTGGAAAGCAATGGTCAGTGGCGGTGGTGGTGGCGGTGGACGTCGTCGGGCTAGCTCTGCCGCCGTCTTTTACTTGCCAACCCAACAGCAGCAGCAAACGGAGCAGAAAAAGCACTCAAAAGAGCAATTAATGGGCATCTTAGCAGAAGCATCGGCGTCGGCGACAAATGACACAATCAGTGAGCGTGCAACAACTGAAAG
>NW_016219143.1:0-1559 GCF_001687245.7 Rhagoletis zephyria | reverse complement strand
AGGTGGTGTATGGGAATTTGTACATCTAGTATATTTTCTACGATATGACGCACTGTAAAATTGCAATGATGGACTTATTAGGCCTGAAGCTACAGTGACAAAATCTAATCAGTTGGTTGATGAAGGTCTTCGGTTTTTCTTATAGCATCATCGATATAATCATCTGCTGTAATTGGGAAATAATGATTATTTTTTCATTTCAACTTAAAAACCATGCTGAAAGAGAATAAACCAACATACTCCCTGTTACTTGGATTATCTTCAGTGGCATCGATTTTTATTTTTAAGTTATTTTTTAAAATAATGAAGAAAATAATCTTTATTTTTTCGAGTTTTATTTATGGCTTGGAAAATAACCGTCATTTGTGTTTCATTTATACCTTGGGAAATAATCGATATCTATTTTTTGAGTTAAATTTTTTCCTTAGAAAATCAAAGTGATATTTTTGTCATGCAAATGCTAAAGATAAAGATATAAAAGCAAAGATAAGGGTAGTAGTGGCAATAGTATTTGTAACGGCGGCTTCAATGGTAATATTAATGGAATTAGTAATGGTATTGGTAATGATAATGGTAGTGGTGATGGTAATAGTAATGGTAATAGTAATGGTAATGACAATGGTAATGGTATTGGTTATTGTAATGGTAATCATAATTGTAATGGAAGTAGTCGTGTTCGCGTCTACCTTCGGATTAAACCTCTTATTCGTGTCCGCATTTGAATTTGCTTTTGTTGTCGCATTCGTTTTCTCATACGTCTTCGTCGTCTTATTACTGATCCCAAATTTGAGTTGCATTTGACAGATTCAATAACTTGCGGTAGATAAATTCATCTTTATCTTTTGCGAAATTGCAGAACTTTCTATTTGAAGATTGAAGCACAAAACTGTTGAGCGTAGCGTACACAAAAGAGTCGTCTGAAATTGACTACTCAAGATTCCCTGTGTTTTTGTTTCGCTAAGTCGTTTGCGNACTTGCAAATTGCAAAGTGTTTATTTGTCGTTAATTGTGTTTACATCCTTAAAGTGCGCAAATTGATGTTTTCTTAATTCAACCAACTGCAAAGCAATTAAGCGCTTTCAAATTACTTATGATAATTTAAAAATTGTCTCAGGTAATTAATAAATTCACCATAAATGCGTAATTATATTGTACTTTATTTTTTATTTTTTTTTTTGGTATATTTGTGCAAAAATTTGCTAGGTACATTCGATGCTTTGCGAAGCGTATGAAGCAAAATACTTCCAAGAGAAAAACATATTTTCAGAATTTGATGAGTTTCATAGAAAATGCATACTTATAATAGTACTAATGTATGTATAAATATGTATATACCAGTATGCACAAATTACAATTTGGGTTTTACTCATAGTTATGTACATATGTACTACATACGAGTAAAAATACCCATGCATACAGATCCCATGCGACTCAAAGCAAAATTGCCACTTCACGGCAGACAATTGAATGCAAATAAATTATGTAGGAAGATCAGTGGAAAAGCCGACCACATAATTCGCAATCTAATGTTTTATGCATTCCATTCTTTTGAATTTGCC
>NW_016219142.1:0-1559 GCF_001687245.7 Rhagoletis zephyria | reverse complement strand
AGATGAAAATGCTTCAGTTTAAGATAGACTTTACATATAAAGAAATTTTCTATTTAAAGCAACAAAACAAAATCTTTATAAGAGCTGTTTGCATCTAAAGGTTTGCTCAAGTAGCAGCGGTATGGTACCGCGTGGTATAACTCCGTATAGCATGTTTGCTCATATATGGATATACATATATACATTTGTATGTAGTTAACTTACAAACATACCCAGTGAAAGGAGTTACTCAAACTCTAATGAAAATTACTAACAATTTGTACTAATTTACTTCGTTTTTAAAAAAGCTTGTCGGCGAATTCAGCGTACGTGCATAATTGGTTAGGTATGCATATGTATGTATGCAGATATTTAAATGCCGGTTTACTATTCGCACGACAATCTTTTTTAAAACCGAAGTAAATTAGTACAAATTGCTAGTAATTTTCATTAGAGTTTGAGTAACTCCTTTAACTAAATGGCGTTTAGTAACTTTAACGAGACCTTAACTTATTTTATTTTATTAGTTTTAGTGCAATCTAAGGGCCCGTTGTTGATTTTGAAATTTTAGCAAAAGTCATTATATACCATTTATGAGATTGAAAACAAAAAACGTGGAGCGAATGCAATACAAAGCATTAGATTTAATTGATAATAGTCAAACTACATATATAACAGAGACCTAAAATTTCAACAGAGAAAGTACAAATTTGAGATCGATTTTAAGCGGTCGTTATTCATATATCCACATTCAAAAGGATGCACCTACTATAAATGTAGCAAAGCTATTTATGGAAACCTAGTCTAGATATCAACCTCGTTGTAGGCATCATATCAAGGAGATACAATTAGAATGCTCTAAATGTCGCCCCGCCAGAAGAAGTTAAATATTGCGCCTAAATATATGAACTATTTATATACGTCATAGCGGAAATAGACGACACGCCATTTCTTTAAATGAAATAAACTGCTGCTATATGTTTTTGTTTTTTTTTTTCAGAGGAGGAAGCATCGAAAGCCTAACCCCGTCAGTGTGAGACTTTAAGCCACTAAACCTCCTACCGTCTATGTACCGATCCCCCTGGTACCACCGTTAAGTATTTCGTCGGGAGGCGGTTTGAGCACTAAGCTCAACGTCTGTTATTCCACTGTTTGTCTTAGTTGGTGTTAACCTACCCACCTTTTATGTCTTGTACCACTAAGAAGTTCGTTTCTAAGTCTAGTAATATCTGGATGCAGCAGTTTAATGCTGGCTCTTCTATATTAGTTGAGAGGTTCGCCCTCTATATGCCGTAGCTTTTCAAGAAAACGGGCTTTCCTTATGAACTTTCCACCTGTAATTACGGGTTGTGTCGGGGATATTTAACCACTTGGGCTGCCNGTTTCTAAGTCTAGTAATATCTGGATGCAGCAGTTTAATGCTGGCTCTTCTATATTAGTTGAGAGGTTCGCCCTCTATATGCCGTAGCTTTTCAAGAAAACGGGCTTTCCTTATGAACTTTCCACCTGTAATTACGGGTTGTGTCGGGGATATTTAACCACTTGGGCTGCCATATGGCAGACATCGTTCCAGGCTTCCT
>NW_016219141.1:0-1559 GCF_001687245.7 Rhagoletis zephyria | reverse complement strand
CAACAAAAAGTAAATAATCTTCAAAGTATCCTCAAAGAAAATAAAACGCGAAGTAAATGAAATGGCTATCGGACCGTATACTGTGGAGTGAAGTATTATAATATGATATTGTTTAACTACATAATACAAGAAGAGTAATAAAATTAAAAATTAATATTTAAATTCATCTATATATGTCGTTTAAATCAAAAAGGTATAAGTTATTTTACTATTTCAATTTCAGTATTTCTATTATTTGCTTGGGACGTTCTTTGCTAATGAAGTGCTAACGTCGATTGGGTGAATAATTCTTGATGGTAATAGCCATGAACGAAAGACACATTTTTTGTATTTTTGGTTCATGGTAATAACTGGCAGTACCTTTGAGCTCATGCAACCCTGCGCCGATAGGCAGCACCTTTTCGTTCAGCCAGCTGTACGAAAGTGAACGAAGCATTTCAAACGGTCGATTCGAATTCAGCGATTGGAGCAAGTAAATAGCAGCGGGGTTGTCGAATTTTTTCCTTGTGTGGCCAGCATATTTATTGTTTATTGTACTTTTGTGAAAATATATATTTGATTGCNTTCGATCGCAATACAAAAATCTTAATATTTTCCCAAATGAGGTGCTAACGTCGGTTGGGTGAATAATTCTTGATGGTAATAGCCATGAACGAAAGACACATTTTTTGTATTTTTGGTTCATGGTAATAACTGGCAGTACCTTTGAGCTCATGCAACCCTGCGCCGATAGGCAGCACCTTTTCGTTCAGCCAGCTGTACGAAAGTGAACGAAGCATTTCAAACGGTCGATTCGAATTCAGCGATTGGAGCAAGTAAATAGCAGCGGGGTTGTCGAATTTTTTCCTTGTGTGGCCAGCATATTTATTGTTTATTGTACTTTTGTGAAAATATATATTTGATTGCGATGAATATATCTGCAGGCACCAACAGCGCATCGAGCAATCAACCGCGTAAAATATCTAATCAAAATATTCAGGTGTATGTGCGTGTTCGGTGAGTGCACTATTCGAAGAGCGATTTTTCAGCAATAAAATATCAAATAATGCAAATATATACTTTTCTATAGGCCATTAAATGCACGGGAACGTTGTATTCGATCGGCGGAAGTGATAGATACCATTTCGCCACGTGAAATAGTAACTCGGCATACCATTGAATCGAAGTTGACAAAGAAGTTTACCTTCGATCGTGTATTTGGTACAGACTCGCGGCAGGCGGATGTCTACAGCACGGTGGTGGCACCTCTCATTGAGGAAGTGTTGTCCGGCTACAACTGCACCGTATTTGCTTATGGTCAAACGGGAACGGGCAAAACTCATACCATGGTGGGCACTGAATGCGCAGAATTGAAGTCATCTTGGGAGGACGTAAGTACTTATCTGTGTTTATTCTTTAAACGACAAGGATTTTTTTTTGATGAGACTTAATAAAAATATTGTCTTGCTAGTATCGGAATAATTTCACACTTTTACCAAAAGCTCTTCAACGGCTCGGCGTCAGTGAGTCATTCGCAATCGTATGTTGCGAATGCCACATTATGCTAAAGCCAGCCTTTC
>NW_016219140.1:335-1559 GCF_001687245.7 Rhagoletis zephyria | reverse complement strand
AGGGGTGGAGTCACCTTAGAGTCTGCTCAGTACTACGGACACATCTGTTGCTCAAACAGAGCAGCCTCCACGGCTAAAATCAGTCCACCCGAGCAGCCTCACACAGTCACCACAACACAACAACATAATAACACCACAGACCATACCACAGCAACGACAGACCACATAACACACACAACCGCACCACTACCAACACGCCGCCGCCAACAACTACTGGTTCCCCCTACAATCTGCACGGTATGTCAGACGAGGATATTCCGTAATGTGACATCAGTCAAGTGCAACACCTGCCTTGGCTGGTGCCACTTTAGGGCATGCTCAGGTCTGCGTACCACGCGAGATTGGACTGGGAACTTCGAGGGCCCGTGTTGCGCTGCTCGGTCGCAGACCTCAACTGCGACGCCTCCCGCCACCACCACAGGGCGGCAACCATCTCCGCAGCGCACACAGCCAACGGCGGTAAGAACACACACATCCCTTACACCCCACATCACGACGCGTCTCCCGTACCACATGAAGCTCCTCCAATTTAACTGCAACGGGCTACAGAGCAAGATTGAGGAGATAACCGTCTTCATGTGTCGGCATGGTATATTGACAGCTGCGGTCCAAGAGACGAAGTTGCACAGCAATTCAACTTTGTTGAATTGCGCCGGGTACAACGTGCACCGTCGAGATCGCGAGCGAGATAATGGTGGTGGCTTAGCGTTCATCACGCACCACACCGTGCAGTATCGTCTTATCGAAGCAGACATCGACCGCAGGGATACCACCCTAGAATGTCAGGGCATCGCTATCCGGTCAGGCGATGTTGCGCTCGAAATATTTAACATATACATACCCTCTGTCACCTGCTGCCCGGCAGGATATCACCCTGATATAGGTGCGCTCCTCAGAAGTGAAAACCGTATGGTAGTAGGTGTCTTTAATGCGCACCACGATCTTTGGCACTCAAGCCTGTCAAACGATCGTAGGGGAACAGACTTGGCTGAGCAGATAGACGATTCGACATTCTGCACAATGAACGACGACGCACCCACCAGGATTATGGGTAACTGCAGTAGCTCGCCAGACATCACCATAGTCAGCGCTGGTCTGATAAACAGCATAACATGGCGACCTATGCTGACTTTAGCATCAGACCACCTACCCATAGTCATCTCGTTAGATATACTAACCGACTTTGCCTCCGCCAAACACCGGACCTATATCAACTTTTCTAAA
>NW_016219140.1:0-165 GCF_001687245.7 Rhagoletis zephyria | reverse complement strand
TACCGGCAGGATGTATAACGGACCCACGTCCAAACTTCCCTGCCGAAGCGGCTGTTCTAGCCGATGAGCGTGATAGCCTTCGTCAGGCCGATCTCAGAGATCCCCGTATCAGGGACCTCAACTCGGAGATTCGGCAACTAGTAAACGTACATAAGCGGAAGAAGT